>NW_006408519.1:60292680-60293918 GCF_000296735.1 Chrysochloris asiatica
ACAGTGTTTCTCTGCTATTCATAGAGTTTTCAGTGACTAGAGATTCAGAGGTAGTTCGTCACTCTTTCTTCCTAGTCTGTCTTTGTCTGGAAGCTCATCTGAAACCTGTGGCATAGCTTTTCAGAATCACAACAACTTACAAGCCACCACAGTTCGACAAACTCAAGCTAGATGATAGGACCTCTTAAAAATTAAACATTTTTGCACATCAAAAACTTTGCCAAAAGAGAACTTTGTTAAGTGCCATCAAGTCAGTTTTAACTTATAATGACACTGCATTGGGTTTCCAAATAGCAGCTGGTAGATTTTAACTAAGGAGCTCTGGTAGCACAGTGGTTACGAATCAGGCTGTGAACCTAAAGGTCAGCAGTTCAAAACTACCAGCTGCTCCGCGGGAGAAAGATGAAGCTCCTGTAAAGATTTACAGCCTTGGAAACCCTGTACAGGGTTGCTATGGGTCGGAACCAACTCCACAACACATAACAACAACAACAACAACAAGGTTTTAACTGCTGACTTTGTGGTTAACAATTCAGTGCTTTTCGTACAGAGACAGAACAGGCACCAAAAAGAGAACTTAAAGACTAGAGAAAAGTTTTTTGGTAATGACATATTGTACAAAGGGCTAATTTGTAAAGTTTATAGAAAACCTCAACACTCTGAGGGGACAGGGCAAATCATTTATGAGAGGGTAGTGTGGGTGAAGAAAATGGTAAAATACAGTTAAGGGGGAAGTCAGTACAAAATGATCTGTAAAGGTAAAGGAAGACACTGGAAGGAACACAAGAGTTGAAGGCATTCTGCATTAACATACACAACAATAATCTACAAGTGGATAAATAGACACTCAAGATGAACAGGAGTGGGAAGGCAAATAGGACGACACCCATGAATATATAGAGGTTTGAGCAAGAATATTTCTACATGCATATTTATAAATTCTTTGAATATATCCACTAATATAGTAGTGCATACAAGAGGCAAAGTTATGAAAACTTCTCAGTTATAACCAAACACCTTCAGTGAATGATTTGCTGAGTCTGGAGCCAGGACTATAGGGGGACATTAAGGTCAATTAGCATAACACAAAACAATGTTGTACATTCTACTTTGATGAGCAGCAACTGGGTTCTTTAAAAGTTGTGAAGTCTATCTAAGGTACAACTATTAGTTTTTCCCTGTCCAAAGCAAAGCAGAAGAAAATCAAAGATGCAAGAAAACAAATAGTCCAAAGGACT
>NW_006408519.1:60294468-60347539 GCF_000296735.1 Chrysochloris asiatica
GATCTGATGCCTTAAAATTATAGTTTTGGCAAAGTATATTGAACATACCATGGATTACCAGAATATTTCAGAAATCTGTTTTGAAAGAAGCACAGTTGAAATGTTCCTTAGAAGCTAGGATGGTGAGGCTTCATCTTACATATATTGGACATGTTATCAGGGGGGATCAGGCCCTGGAGAAGGACATTATGGATGATAAATTAGAGGGTCAACAACAAAAGAGGAAGACCCCCAACAAGATGGATTGACATAGTAGCTGCAGCAGTTGTGAGGCTGGTGCAGGCCCAGGCCCAGGCAGTGAATGTCTCCTTCTGTTGTACACAGGGTCACTATGAATCAGAATGGACTGGACAGCTTCTAACAACCACAACAGTCATTTAAACAAGGTTCAGAAACTACCTGTGGCTGAGCTGAAGCCAAGTCCTAACCAGCCCCTGAGACAATAACTACACGAGGCAGCTTTGTCACTTTATGGCCCCAAAGGTCAGCACCTCTGCTGGGAAGGGCTTTTGAATCCATATCAAATTACATGTGCTTTGTTATGAAGAAACAGTCTAATCCAAGCCTGAGTGTACGTTTTGGTACAGAATATGCTGATAAAAGGAAGGTAGAGAAATGTAGCTCAGGAATTCATATTGCTTTAAAACATAACAAATAATCAAGTAAATAAAGGGCACTTGTATATGCTAGCTACTTTTCTAAGCACTCTGTGTGTAATTAACTTGCTAACAAGCCTGTGAGGTAGATTTTACTCTCATAATCATAATCATCTCACTTTGCAGAACTGAGACATAGATCAAGATTAACTAATTGATTCAAGGTCACTCAGCTTATGGAAGTAGAGCTGGGACTTGAACCCAGGCAGTTTGACCTATCACGTATGTTCCTAACCACTACAGTGTTACTTTTCAGTGCCTCTGTGAGATTAGGCTTCACTACTTAATTGTGAATTCCAAACACTCCTGTAGGTTACACCTTGTCATTTGGAGCAAATGTCTGCAGCACACTCCAAACTCCTCATGCTGTAGCATAATTGCAGAAGCAGCATTTGGAGAGGTGAAAAAGCCCATTAAAGATTGAATCTGCAAAGCTAAAATTACTAAGTGACAACAAATGTCACAAATACTATATAACTATACAATTTCATCTCAGCTCTAAGCATGACCTTGAAATGATTTGGTAAAAAGCAATTGAGCATGCCCTTGGAAGCAGTAAAATATTCACACATGGATTTGCCACAGTGTGGCAGGACCATCTTGACTACAACTAGGTTAAATTCCGGGTTGGCAGTAGAAGAAGGCTCTCCTAGAGAGTGTATAGCCTCTTAGTACCCATAGTTTTTCTAGCTAGTCTAAGCATGTGTCCCCTGGAATGAGATCTATCCTTTGGACTATTTTATAAAATAAAAACAAACATTATGATGCAAGTCCGAAAATAAGCTCATCATCTTCCTCCCAAACCAATACTTTCTCCCAGAATTCTTAAATGGAACTGCCATGACCTACTTACCTGAGCTACTGGATGTTGTGGTTGGTCCCCAACATCCATTCTACCCAGGCCCATGATTATAAATCCATTATGGTCATTTAATCTGTCTTGCTGGTGATTGGTTCAGGTGGGATAGATCTGAGTAACCTGGGCTAAGGAAGCATGAAAGAGGTTTGTTCTAGGATTCTTAGAAAATGAAGTCAATTTCTTTTACCCTCTCTACATGGTGGTGTTGTGGATTACACATTGGGCTGCTAATCACTGGTCAGCAGTTCAAATCTACCAGTTGCTCCAAGGGAGGAAGAGGAGTCCTTCTGCTCCCATAAAGACTTACAGGCTTGGAAACCTTACATAGCGTCACATAAGCCAGAAACAACTCAGTGGCAGTGGGTTTTGGTTTCTCCATGTGAATAAATAAACCTGGTCATTGCCAATGATCTCCACCATGCATTTGTCAGTTTGGCATACTGTGGTGGCTTGCATATTTCTGGAATGCTTTAAACACCAGCAGGCTCACCCATGGTTGACAGGTTTCAGCAGAGTTTCCAGGCTAAGACAGACTAGTGAATATTTAGTCACTGAAAACCTTATGAATAGCAGAGGAATATTGTCAGATCAAGCCTACCAGGTGCTCCCCAGGAACTCTGTACAGGGTTGTTCTGAGCTGGAACCAACTGGACAGCATTTAACAACAACAACAAGGTATGCAAATGAGGTTAGTATAGTAGAACTTAAGACTAGAAAAGTGGTCAGTGTTTAATTGTAAATGTCTAACTGCGGGAGAAAGAGGAGGCTTTCTGCTCCCATGTGCAGCCTCGGAAATCCTGTACAGGATCGCTTTGAGTCAGAACCGATGCCACGGCACAAATCACCACCACCACCAAGGGACACTTAGCTTTGAGTCCCTTTTGTGTGTTCGTATTTGTTCTTCAATTTCACATTCCCCATTTAACCCATGTTAAAGTTTACTTGATGTTTGCCCTATATCTAAGCACAGGTTAGTTCCTGATCTACTTAAGCCAATCAGCACTTTCTATTTCCCCGGCCACATTATACCTGTGACCTAAATCTTTCCAATCAGGTGAATCTCAGGACTCTTGTCCAGCACCCTAGTAAAGAGCTTTCACTCTTTCTCTTTCCCTTCCAAAGTAGTTAGGGAAGCATGTAGTCCTACAAACTATCAGTTCCTTCTTACAGGCCCATGACTAGCCAGCCTCATTCTAGGAAGACACTGGCATTTCAGAGGCATGACAGAGGTACACAAAGAAAGTTAGTCTTTGGTCACATCATTGAACCACTGGGACAAACCACCCTGTAAACCAGTTCTTCCATCTCTGGACTTTCCTATTATGTGAAACTGAAAAGTTCATTTCTCATTTAAGTAGGTTGAGTCCATCTTTTTTGCAAGTCCATCTTGTAATGCAAAGAGGGCTAACAGATAAAATCTTTAATGCTGGGTCATGTTGTTAAAAAATATTCTGGAGAAAGAAGAAGAAAAAAAGAGTAATCAGATACAATTTGATGAACTTGACCTACACCTATGGATGCAGTAGCTCAAAAGAGGGACAAATCTTTATAGCAAGGATCATTCCCACCCCCTCCATACACAGAGTAGACAGGGATGGGTAACTTGGACATTGGCTACCCAAAATGGCGGGGGTTGGGGGGTGGCCTACAAAGGCAAGAAGTGACTAGCTTACAAGCTTTCAAGGGGGAACCTAGATCCAGAGGGCGTGGAGGAAGGTAGAATCTCCACTGAGTAGTATCCAATATGTCTAGGGGGCTGATGAAAGGAAATGTGGATAGGTCTCTTATGATACAATAGTGAATAACTGTTATCAGGACTGATTGTGAGGATTGAAAATGTAAACGTAGACATTTTGTAGCAAGGATGGGAGTGATAAACTTTGCAATCTAGGAGCGGAGGTCCCTGGGACCATGAAGGGAGAAGAGTGAGAGCAGGACCCTACCCAGAGAAGCAGTAATGCCTGAGATGGAGGCAGAGATGATGACGTGGAAAGATAGAGCGGCTGGGGACTTTAGACCCAGAGAGGGAGAGGGGCTGTGTGCTGACGACCAGGGGAGAAGGGGAGGCGGGGAGCGGGGAGGGGGGCAGGCTTGTAGGATATACCCGTTGGTTGATTGATGATGTATGGAAGGGATTGTCACCATGGCAATGAAACAATATAAGATAGAATGAATGTAAAGCTAACGTTCTCCCATGTAAACTATTATATAATTCACAATAAAACATTTTTTTTTAAATCTGGGAAGTGATTTTAAAAGATCATTCAGTAGCAATGTGGAGTGTAAATTGGTTAACAAATCTAAAGGCATGGAAATGGCTAGAAGGTCACTGCTTATACCCAATGGAAAAGAATTGAAGTATTGACAGTGGAGTTGAAGGAGAAAGATTTGAAAGAAGAGGCACATATTCCAGGTTTATTTAAAACAAGATATTATTTCCACATGGTATTAAAATTCTTTGTCCATCTACTTCATCCCATCATAGAATTGTTTTGAAACCATAACTTCTAAGATTAGGTGAGGTCTCTGAAGTCCATATGTTCATTGCTCACCTACAGAAACAAGCGAAGAATTGATGTATTTTTGCGTTATCTAATTTATGTCTCAAATTTGTAGTGTTCATTTGGCATATCCCATACAGTTCATTTACCAGGTACTGTTGTTGTTATGTGCCGTGGAGTTGGTTCCGACTCATAGCGACCCTGTACAGGGTTTCCAAGGCTATAAATCCTTACGGGAGCAGAAAGCCTCATCTTTCTCCCGCAGAAGAACTGGTAGTTTCGAACTGCTGACCTTGCAGTTCACAGCCCGATTCGTAACCACTATGCTACCAGAGCATTATTATCCTTCAAATATTTGCAGCCTGATATCGTATTGCTCATAGTCACCAACTAACCCAGCTTCACCTTCTTAGCTCTGTATCTTTTCCTCCTAGATCAGTTCCTTTTGTATGAACAGGATCTACTCAAATTCCTTGCACCTCATCAAAACTCCCTGATGGCAAATACCCTGCGTATTGTCGTCTTAATGCAGTGCAATTCTGTGGGTCAAACAGAAGGTCTAAAAGGATGCAACTGTTAGTTTTGGAGACAGAAGACATTTATAGCCTACCTCTGCCCAGCTGTGGCACTTTGGACAAACCACTTAATATTCTGAGTCGTAGTATCTTCAATTATAATATAGGAATGATGATTAACCTGGAAGCTCAAATCTGCTTGAAATTCCTCCTTCATCCCTCCCTTCTATTCCTCATGAAGAATGAAAGCTGGTGTGGATGAGTCAAGGACATTTTACTAGACCAAGTGATGAATAGTGTGGTTTCCTTTCTCTAAATTTTTTGTAGTCTCTTTGAATTGCAACTCCCTCAGGGCCATTGACTCAGGACAAGTCAACAGTTCCAGCCTGGGAACTGTTCTGCTCTGATGAGATAAAACAAGCCAGGACTGCTTTAGCTTACAAGGAATCTCCTTTCCCTCTCTTTTGCTTTCTTGCATTTCTTGGACTCAAAGCAGGAAAATACAGAGAGCGGAGAATTGAGTATAGGTTGGTGGCAAGCATCCAGGAAGGGTTTTGACTACTTTACATGTTGCAGCCTCTACCTGGTCACAAGGAGTCCACCAGGTCATCCAGCCTTACTCCCTGGAGGGGGGGGCCGAGGGGGGGCACACTAATGCTTAGGAGCAAAGGCCTACTGTAACCAAGGCTTTGTATTACCCTTACCTTGATCTCAGCATATATATCTGGGGAAGAAAGCAGCGCAGCACTGAGTTTCTAGTTTCTAGTTTCTCTCAACCTTTCTATCTCAACAAAATAATAATTGTTGTTGTTGTTAAGTGCCGTCAAGTCGGTTCCGACCCATAGCGACCCTGTACAGGGTTTCCGAGGGTGTAAATCCTTACGGGAGTAGAAAGCCTCATCTTTCTCCCGCGGAGCGGCTGGTAGTTTCGAACCGCTGACCTTTAGGTTCGCAGCCCGATTCGTAACCACTACGCTATAGCACCTACCTTATAGAAGTGTTATGATGATTAAATGAAATTGCGTAAAAGAAAATATTTTGTAAGCCAACCAAAACCATAAAGTAACAATCTTCAATTCTAAACTATCCAAGTTTAGTTTCCTGATTTGATAAATATGTTTAAAATATTAGCATGCTAATGAAGCTGTGGGGAATGATTAGATAAAAACATTGGGTGAAAACAAAGAAAAGGCAGTCTTTAGTCACGTGAAGACTCCATTTTTCAACGTCATTAAGTGTTGTGACATTGAAATCCCCTATACTATTAATACTAAGGCAAGTCAAAAAGTATTACTACTAGGTTTCGAGTTTATATGCATGGGTTTTATTCCAGATAAACCATGCTTACACTTGTCTCTGTGATCAGTGAATGACTGTAGACAAGTTCTCTCCATAATACACTTATTTATCTTAGTTTCATTGTTGTAGTTTTTGTGTTAAATGTCATTGAGTTGGTTCTGACTCACAGTGACCCTGTATAGGGTTCTCAGCGAGCATCTGGCAGGTTTGAACCACTGATTTTGTGATTAGCAGTGCAGTGTTTATCCTACAGCACCACACCAGGACTCATTTGTTGTTATTAAGGGCTGTCCAGTCAGTTCCAACTCACAGTGATCCTGCATCAGGTTTCTAAGGAGCAGCTGGTGAGCTTGAACTGCTGTCCTTGCAGTTCAAATTAACTTTGCAGTCCAGTGCATTTACCCATAGTACCACACCAGGACTCCAAGGACTCATTAAAGTGCCTTTAAATAAAAGGGACACTTTTTGTGCCATAGAAAAAATTATTTGATGTCAGGACTAATATAAAATTTCTAACAAAATTCAAATGGGTAGATATGTTTCCAAATCACTGAAGCTTTGTAACAAGTTTACAGGAATGTTACCCTACATAAAATAACAGTTTCTAGCTGGATCAAGCATCTTAAGGAAGGTTGGGAAGATCTCAAAGATGAGTCAATAGAGGGAAGACCATCAACCTCAATGAATGGGAACTGTGGATGAAGTTCAGAGACTGATTGAAGAAGGCTATAGAATTATCATTGATGCATTAGCTACTGTAGTGTGGATCTCACGTGGTTCATCATTTTCCATTTTAAGCAAGCATCTTGGTCTCAGCACGCTTTGGCTGGATGAATGACAAAAGTATTGCGTTAATACCAGCCAGTTCAAAGAGACAACTTCCAACCAGTCTTTTGAGCAAGACTTAAGCTAATGAAGGAAATTTTATGGAACAAATCATAACCAGGGATGAATCTTGGATTTATCGATATGATCCAGAGAGCAAGATTCAATTAAAACAGCAGGTTCTGAGGGGATCTGCTGGGCCAGTTAAATTCAAGCCTCAGAAAGTCAACTCAGAAGGGATGGTGGCTGGTGTTTAGAATTCCAAAGGGGTCATTTTGATATATTTTCTCAAAGGACACAGGATGATTATTGGGGTTTATTATGAAGAAGTTTTAAGAAAATTGAAAACTGCATTGGTAAGAAATGTCTTGCATTGCACCAAGGAATGTCTGTCCATCATGACAATACACCTGAACATGACATTCTTCGAAGGTAGCAAGAGCTGTACTGTGAAAATTTTGTTGGGAAATCTGGCCTCAGCCACCCTTTAGTTTACTCTTTCAGAGTTCTTTGTATTCTCAAAACTCACAGAACATTTCAAATGCACACAATATGAGTCCATGGAGAATGCCCAAACCACCGTTTTGACATGTATAAATCAAAGAGCACAGAATTCTTCAGGGAAAAAGGTGGAAACACTGCATTCAGAAGTGTCTAGACCTAGATGGCAGATATTTTGAGAAACAATAGGTTCACAATTTGATATTTTTGTTTACTACACAAAATGATTTTGTAGCTGTATTTTTTGCCTTACCCTCATTTATTGTTAAAACTGTATAGGTCTTATGCCTTATTAGTGATTTCCTAGATCTGTAGGAAACAAACTTACTCGCTTTCTGTATTTTCCCAATGAGAAGGTGTAGTTGGTTTTATCTTAAAATAGTACAGCTGATTTCATTTTAGGTTTCCAGTCATTGCATACTTCCCAGTAGTCAATGAACTTATCTGATTTCTACTTTTTGTTGTTGTTAAGTGCCTTCAAGTCGGTTCTGACTCACAGCAACCCTATATAGGATTTTCGAGAAGTGGCTAGTGGGTTTGAACTTCAGGACCTTGTGGTTAACAGTCCAGTGCATATCCTACTGTGCCACACCAGGATCCCTGACGTCTAGTGATGGTACCCAGTTAGCAATAAATGTCAGTCTATTCTATTGCTCTCATCTCTTTTACTGAAAATAGTGGCTAACCCTTGTGTAGTTCACAATATATGGAAGGAATGGTCCTCACTCCTTGTTGTAGTTGTGTGCCATCTGTCAGTTCCAACTCATATGACCCTGTATATGATTTATGAGACTGTAAATTTTTATGAAAGCAGAAAGTCTCATCTTTCTTCCATGGAGTGGCTAGTGCATTCAAACCACTGACCTTTCAGTTAGCAACCCAATGTGTAACCCACTATGCTACCTAGGAGTTTATATTACAGGAAACTAATACTGATCTTATAGATAAAAGTATAAACAATATTTACACTGGTACAATAGCTAAGCATTTTGCAGCTAGCCTAAAAGTTGGTGGTTCGAGGTCCCCATCTGCTCTGCAGGAGAAAGACGTAGCAAACTGCTTCTGCAAAGATCACAGCCAAGAAACCCTATGAGGCAGTTCTACTCTGTTACATGTCTGCCCTATGAACCAGAAGCAACTCAATGGCACCCAAGAACATTGACAATTGTATATATATGTTCCAAAATCATGTCTCCCTCAAAATGAAAAGCTAGGGGTGTAAAGACTTTAAGTGAAGTGTAATATTATGAGAGCCCAGCCAACATTAAAAAAAAAAAAAAAATTTAAGGAATGGAAGTACTGAAAAAAAATTTTTTTTAAATTTTAAAAGCCAGGAATTTTGATATCTTTACAGCAATAGATGAATGACCTGAAAGTAATTACAGCAATCTGGAGGTAAAAAGCAGGGAACTTAGACATTCCCACTAGAAAGGACAAGCAGACTGGAACAGCTACAGTGACAGAAGATACAGCTTCATGATGAACCTGACCTATACTCAGAGCGGTAGTTACTCTAAATACCAACAGAGAGGGAAGGAGTCTTCAAATCAAGTTTCAATGCTATATGCTATGTGCACAGGGTAGACAGGGACGGGCAATTTAGACACTGGCTACCTAAAATGAGGGGGCAATAGAGGCACGAAGTGACTGGCTTACAAGGTTTCAAGAGGGAGTTTAGTTTAAGAGTATGGGGGAAAAGAAAGAGTCCCCACTGGATGGCTTTCATCTTGTCTGGATGGATCTGGTGAAAAGAGATGGGGATAAGATTCGTAAGATTCAATAGTGAAAAACTGTTATCATGACTAATCGTTACTGTCACAATTGTAAAGGTAGAAGTTTTGTAACAAAAAAAGGGGAGTGATTAATTTTACAGTCCAGAAACAGTGGACCCTAGGACCATCAAGAGAGGAATGCACAAGCAGAATGCAGGACCTTATCCAGAGGAAGCAGTAGCGCCAGCGAAGGAGACAGAGATGGGGGCATGGAGAGGGGTTGCGGCTGAGGACTCTAGATTCATGGACTAAGAAGAGAAGGACTAAGAGCTGGTGGCTGGGAGCGGACTTGCAGAATGTGTCCTTTGGAGATGTAAATTATTATATATGCCTGAGTGGGTTTTTTTGTTGTTGTTGTTTGTGTGTTTTTTTAAAAAAGCTAAAGTGGATAGAGAGAAATACTGTTAATGATGGTACATGGAGGGGATTATAATCAGTGTAATGAAACAAGGTATATGAGTTGTTTAATGTAAAACTGATGATAGGCCCTGTAAACTTTCACTCAATCCACAATAAAACCTTAAATAAAATAATAATAATAATAATAATTTAAAAAGCAGGGAACTAACCTATCACGGAGACTAGAGATCTTTGGGATTTCTGAAAAGTCTCATTAGCATAACCTAAATGCCATTGTGTCCTCTTTCCTACTCCAAAGGGTGACTTTCCTGTACAACTGTACTATCAGCAGGCTGAGTTTTTCTCCAATAGATCATCGTCACCTCTAGGCTGATGATCTCCAAGGTGGGTTACAAGGGATTCCATGTCAGAATCCACACCAGAAAGAAAGGAGCAAAGCAAACCATCTCTCCTTTCCCTGATGACCAGTCTCTTCAGGCCCTCCTGACCAATACAGGGCAGAGCAGTACGTTACAAAGTTCATTTCGGAAGAGTCAATCCATCTCAGAAGAAAATTATAGAGAAGGAGGAAAAAGATAACTTTCTTCATCTTGTCAACAATCTTTGTACCACAGGAAAGAAAAATTTCAAGGTATAGACCTTCATGGGAAGGCATTCATTCCAGTGTATTCCGCATCATTTGCTTATCCCACAACTATTTTTAAATGCTCACAATATGCCAGAGTTCTGTGAGGCACTAGCTATATATTTGGAGCCTTAGTGGCACAGTGGTTAAAGTAATTGACTGTTAACTGAAGTCAGTGGTTCAAATCCACCAGTTACACTGCTGGAGAAAGATGTAGTAATCTGATTCTACGAAGATTTATAGCCTTGAAAACTTTATTGAGGTGCTCTGGGTTAACTGTTCGGCTACAAGATCAGTGGTTCAAGACCACCAGATGCACTGCAGGAGAAAGATGAGGTTGTCTGTTCCCACAAAATTTACAGTCCTATAGGGTCACTATAAGTTGGTATCAGATTGGCGGCAATGGGTTCGCTTGCTTGTTTAGAACTGAAGTACTTATTAATGAAGATCAGGAGCTCTGGTTGTGTAGTGATTACGAATGGGCTTCAAAACTACCAGCTGTTCCGAGGGAGAAAGATGAGGCTTTCTGTTCCCATCAAGATTTACGTCCTCGGAAACCCTGTACATGGTCGCTATGAGCTGGAACTGACTCCATGGCACATAACCACCACCACCATTAATAAAGATCAAAGACAACAGCCTTCTATATGGATTAAACCACAACATAAAGAAGTCTTTAGGACTGGACCAATAAGTAATATCATAATAAAGGGGAAAATATTGAAGTTGTCAAGGATTTAATTTTATTTGGATCCACAATCAAGACCCATGAAAGCAACAGTGAAGAAATCAAACAACGGATTGCATAGGGTAAATCTGCTTCTAAAGATCTCTTTATGGTGTTGAAAAGCAAAGATTTTACTTTGAGAACTAAGGTATGCCTGACCCACGCTGTGGTATTTTCAATAGCCTCATATTCATGTGAAAGCTAGACAATGTATTAGGAAAACTAATGATGAAGTGGTGCCTTTTAATTATGGTATTTGCAAAGAATATTGAACACACCATGGGCTGCCAGAAGAATGAAAAAATCTATCTTGAAAAAGTAAAGCCAGAATGTTCCACAGAAGCAAGAAGGGTAAGACTGTCTCTCACATATTTTGGACATGTCAAGAGGGTGCAGTGCCTGGAGAAGGACTGATAGAGGACCAGCGCAACAGAGGTAGACCCTCCACTGGATGGACTGACACGTCTGCTGCAACGATAAACTCAAAGAGACAATGGCACTAGGTAGTGGTTTGCTGAGCTGTACACAGGGTCTCTATGAGTCAGTAACAACCTGACAGCCCCTTTCAACAGCAACAAGGTAGACAAGTATCTTCTGGTTTTCAAAAGTTCATTTTACACCACTTAACTTTTATAAAAGACCTACATTAATACCTGTTTTTTCTAACCAAAAGAAATCCTGAAAGGATTTTAGCTTTTATGAACAAAGGTTAAAATTGAAACTGGCATCTGGTAAGAGGTAACTTGCATCCTGGGTAGCAAGAATTGTGTTGACAAGCTCCTTTCCCAAGAACTACACAGTATATACATCACTTCTACTTTATATAGGCTGTATATTTGTCATATCATTCCTACTTTTACTATATGCTAGTGTTATTTTAGGGTTTATGTGTCATTTGGTATGATTTGGTAGGTTAATTTTTGGGTCTGGGAATGCTCAAAAAAATTTTTTCCCATATAAATAAATGGCAATTGTTCATCCCCTTTATACCATTTTAGCTAAAGGTTTCTTAGGAACACTCTCCATATGGACAGTGAGGGAAACTTGTACATCTAAATGAAAAGACTTGGAACAGACACTTGACTATAGAAGAGAGCAAATTTGTGATCATTAACCATTGTTGTTGTTAAGTGCCATTGAGTCTGTTCTAACTCATAGCCACCCAGTAGAAGATTTCCAAGACTGTAAATCTTTGCTGGAGCAGAAAGCCTCATCGTTTTCTCAGAGAGTGGCTGCTGGTGGTGGTGGTTATGTCAGTTCCAACTCGCAGAGACCCTGTACAGGGTTTCCGAGGCTGGAAATTCTTTACAGGAGCAGAAAGCCTCATCTTTCTCCCTCGGAACAGCTGGTAGTTTAGAACTGCTGACCTTGCGGTTCACAGCCCGATTCGAAACCACTATGCTACCAGAGCGCCTAGTGGGCTCAAACTGTTTACCTTGTGATTTGAAGACCTGTGTTTATCTTTTAAAGTCCCCAGGCTCCCATTGTTGTTGTTAAGTGCTGTTGAATTGTTTTTTAACTCATAGAGACCCTATATAGTGTTTCCAAGAAGTAGTTGGTGGCTTTGAACTGCTGACCTTGTGGTTCAAACCAGCCTTGCAATCCAGCACATCCACAGCACCACATTGGGACTCCATATACAGTGCCATTGTTGTTAAGTGCCATTGAGTAGGTTCCAATTCATAGCAACCCTGTACAGGGTTTCCAAAGAGCAACTGATAGGTTTGAACTGCTACCCTTTTAGGTTTGAACTGTCAAGCTTTTGGGTTGGATCCTACAGTGTCACACCAGGAATTACAGTGTTATTGTTGTTGTTGGTGGTGGTGGTGTTGTTAGGGGCCATCAAGTTGGTACCAACTCATAGCACAAAAGAACAAAACACTGCCCAGTCCTGTGCCAGCCTCACAATTACTGCTATGCTTGAGCCCTATGATGCTGCCACTGTGTCAATACATCTCACTGGGGGTCTTCCTCTTTTTCTCCAACCCTCCACTGTAGCAAACATGATATCATTCTCCATGACTGGTCCCTCCTGACTATATGTTGAAGTATGAGAGATGAAGTTTGGCCATATTGGCTTCCAAGGAACACTCTGACTGTACTTCTTCCAACACAGATCTTTTTGTTCTTTTGGAAGTCCATGGTACTTTTAAATATTCTCCTCCAACACCATAACTCAAATGCATCAATTCTTCTACAGTGTCATAGTTGCTGTTGTTGTTGTTAAGTGCTGTCGAGTCAATTCCGACCCTGTATAGGGTTTCCAAGGAACAGCTGGTGAGATTGAACCACCAACGTTGCAGTTCAAACGACTTTGCAGTCTGACACATTAGTGCATACCAGGACTCTACAGTGTCATTAGGGAGATGCAAATCTAAACAACAATGTGATATCACTCTCCCCAGCAATAGTAGCAAAGTTCAATATAACAGAAAAAAACAAATGCTGGAGAGGGTGTGGAAAGACTGGAACTCCCATGCACTATTGTTGTTGTTGTTAGGTGCCATCGAGTCGGTACTGACTCATAGTGACCCTATGCACAGCAGAACTAAACACTGCCCGATCCTGGGCCAACCTCACTACTGTTGCCACACTTGAGTCCATCATTGCTTCCACTTGGCCAATCCATCTCATTGGGGGTCTTCCTCTTTTTCTCTGACCCTCCATCTTACCACTATTGGTGGTACTATAAGATGGTGAAATTGCTGTGGAAAATGGTATTGTTGTTAGGTGCCATCGAGTCAGTACCGACTTAAAAATTATATGACACTTCCCTTAAAAGGCTGGAAATAGAAATACCATTTGAACTAACAATTTCACTACTAAAGAAATTAGAGCCAGGACACAAATAGATATAGGCACACCCATACTCCTTGCAACATGACTCAAAATAGTGAAGAGACACAAGCAAATTAAGCACCCCTCAGTGGATGCATGAATAAACAAACTATGGTACATACACACAATGAGATATTGTACAAGATTAAAGAATAATAAATAATCCATGGAACGCCTCAAAATGCGGAGGCACCTAAAGGACATTATGCTGAGTGAAATAAATTAATCACAAACGGACAAAAATTGTACGAGTCCACTATTATAAAAAGTCAAGGGAAGGTTGACACATAGAAAGAAACATTCTTTGATGGCTACCAAGAATGGGAGGAAATGTGAGGGGAAATCACCAACTAGATCATTGTAACATGTCATCAAGTCCTCTCAGACTCATAGTGACCCTATGCACAGCAGAACGATAATCTGCTTGGTCCCAGGCCATCCTCACAATTGTTTAATGCTTGAGCCCATTGCTGCCTCTCTGTCAGTCCATCTCATGGGGAGTTTTCCTCTTCTTCACAGACTCTTCACTTGACCAAGCATGATGTCCTTCTCCAAGGACTGTTCCCTCCTGATAACATATCTGAAGTACGAGAGATGAAGGATGCTTCTAAGAAGCTGGACTTCCTCAAACATAGATTTGTTTGTTCTTCATGTTGTCCTTGGTACTTTTAATATTCCCCTTCAACACCATAACACAAGTGCATCAATTCTCCTACAGTCTTACATAGTCATTGTCCAACTTTCACAAGCATATAAGGCTACTGAAAAATACCATGCCCTGGATCAGACACGCCTTAGTCCTCAAACTGACAGCTTTGTTCTTAAGAACTCTAAAGAAGTCTCATGTAGATTTGCCTAATTCAATACATCGTTTTATTTCTTGATTGCTGCTTCCATGAATGTTGATGGTGGATCCAAGCAAAATGAAGTTTTGGACAACTTCAATCTTTTCTCTATTTATCATGATGATTTTTGTTGCTTCTGGGAGGATTTTTATTTTCTTTACATTGAGGTGCAATACATACTGAAGGCTGTCTTTGATCTTCATCAGTAAGTATTTAAGTCTTCTTCACTTTCAATAAGAAAGGTTGCATCATCTGCATGTGCTGATTGTTAACGAGTCTTCCTCTAATCCTGATGCCACATTTGTCTTCATATAATCCAACTTCTTGGGTTATTTGCACAGCATACAGATTACATAAGTATGGTGAAAGAATACAACCCTGCCACACACCTTAATTGATTTTGGAATTAAGGGGAAGGGAAAGAAAATGTACAAAATGGGGTTGATTCGCACACTATGACTAATATAAAGGAAGACACAGAGAGGAGGAGCACAAGAGTTACAGACAACAGAGGTAAATAGTATGACACACACAATTCTGTACTATCAGCAATAAGAAACATGAATCTATGAGTGGATACATTTATGCACAGTCAAGTTGAACAGGTATGGGTGGGAGAAGAGGACTACACCCACAGCCATATATAAGCTTGGTAGACAAAATTTCTAAATATGTATTTATATGTGTAGTAAATATACTCATGTATATAGTAGAACCAACAGAGAACAAAGGTATGAAACTTCTTAACCATCACCATATACCTTGAGGGACTGAGTCACTGGGTCTGAAGCTTAGTACCATGGTCTCTGGGGACAAGATGGTCAACTGGTGTAACATTGTCCACAAAGACAATGTTTTACATCCTACTTAGGTGAGTAGCAGCTGAGTCTCAAAAGCTTTGAGTCAGTCATCCATTGTGCAAATATTGGTCTCTCCCTCCCTGAAGCAAAGAAGAATGAAGAAAGTCAAAGACTTATGGAAACAATTAGTCCAAAGGAATAATGGGCCACAAAACCCACAGCCTCTATGACCCTGAGACTAGAAGAACTAGAAGGCACTTGGCTATCAGGACTGACTGCTCGGAAAGTGATCATAATAGAAGGTCCTGGATAGGATGGAAAAGGACCAGACTTGTGGAACTCTCAAGGTCATGACCCTTAGTTGCCCTTCAAGCCTAGAACTACATTCACCTCAGTGGCTCAGCTTTCAGGCAAGCAATAAAAAGGCCTATAAGGTGAAAAATAACACCAGGGAGGTACGCAGCACTTCTTAGAACAGTTGATCACATGAGAACAAATTTATTCAGGGATAGAGCAAAGAAGACTGGAAGAGACAGGAAAGAAAGACGAATGGAAACAATAAACATAAGCAGCAATTGAAAAATGTGGGGACTGTAGCTGATGCCACAAAACAAAATGCATATGAATTGATGAATGGGTTGAACGGAAAATCAAATTGTTCTGTAAATTTTCACTCTAAGCACATAAGAAATTTGAAAAATAAATACACAAAAATGACTTGTACCTGATCTGACCTCAGAGCAAAGATGAGGAATAATCATTCCATTCAAGTTAAGTTCAAGTTTAAATAAACGTCTCTTATTTAATAACACCTCACTAGCCCTAACATCTAACACTAGGATAAATGTTAAATTTCCTCTGCATAATACAGTCTGATCCTGTGCTGATGAAATCATATTCATCTTCACACAGACATACAATGGGCACTTGCCTGCTGGCCTGAGGCCAAGCATATCAGAAGGCTGTTCACAAGTACATGGCCATTTCAATTAAATTATTTTGATTCAGACTGCCTGTCTGACAAAGGGGTTAGGGATACTAGCTAGGGAGGAACTTCATTTTGCCAACACTTCCAATTTTATAAAGTGCATTATAGAATACATGGAAAGATGCTGACATGTTCTGTGGAGGATTCCAAAACATCATTTGACCAAATTCACATCTGTCAAAATTATAGCAATCTGAGGCACAATTTGAATCAGTTTTCATGAAGTCTGAATCAATGAGGTGTTAGTGAATTCTGTTTTTTAGGTAGAGAAGCTAAAGACTTGTTGAGGCTGAGACACTTAACAGGAGATGACTGTTCACTCGAATCTTGACCAACCAGCCAATGTGGATTTTGGAGAACAGGGTTGAGAGGTTCCTCACTGAAGCATCACAAAGATAGAACATCAACATGCTCTGCAATGACACGAGGCCCTGAAACATGCCAACAGCCAGCACTACAGAACTCAGTCTGGACTCCACTTAACCATATAACTAACTTGTTCTCAAACCACCTAGGGCAGTGTTTTCCAAACCAACAATGATAGTTCACTTAACTGAATAGGTTATGACAAGCATTTTTTTAAATACAAAAGTAGAGTCCAATAAAAATTATCAGAGTACATTGCACACAATAAGGCAAGCATTGTTTTGTGAAATTCTTTCAAGTAAGTAGTTTTTTGCTGTTGTTTGTTGCCATCAAGTCAGTTCCAACTCATAGCTACCCGATGCACAACAGAACGAAAAACTGCCTGGGCCTGCGTCATCCTCATGTTACACTTGAGTCCCATTATTTTGTCACTGTGCCTACCAATCACGTTGGGAGTCTTCTTTTTCGCTGGCCTCTGCTTTATCAAGCATAATGTCCTTCTCCTGGAACTGGTCCCTCCTCACACTATGTCTGAAAAGATGGACCGGTGATGGGAAAATTTAATGGGCTACATCAATGACACTTAATGATAAAAGCAAATGTTGACAGGAGTAGGAGGCCTCATGACGTAAAATGCTTTTCTAATGGGATATTGATCAAGTATACAATGGCTGTCATTATTTCATCCTCACTTTGTATTTTTTAAAACTTGTTTCAGTGCTTCCTAGAAAATACTGTGCTTCCTGCTCACTCCTTTTACCACCTCTTCTGTTCATATTCCCAAAGATATCAAATAGACACCACATACCCGACTTGGGATTTTCCTGCACTAAGATGTGATTTCAAGACATATGTTTCTTTTTAAAAATGGGAACATCCCGGGTAAATAAGTGACATCCATAAAAATTCTAAGCATTTTGCAGAACTTAATAAAGTGAATATATATTTATCTTTTTTTCTTTTCTTTTCTGGATCAAAGTAGCAAATGGTGGAATCTTTTTAGGAGCTGGACTAAAATTTATTAGAGCCCCATGCATGCATCATGCCACCCTCTGTTTTCAAGTTTCCAAGACTCTTCATATTTGTAAACCTCTCTGTGGAAGGGGGCCTGGATTGATCTCACAGACCTTGAGTATGCACAGTGGAGGAGACAGAGACACTCCCTGAAACTCAGCTGCAGCCAATGATTTAATCCTCCCTGAACTAACTCCTGAGGTGGTGTGAACCACAACCTCCCCCTCACAGCTGCTTTAGCGTTTCAGGAGCCTGAGAAGAAGCATTTCTGTCTGAACTAAATCTCACCTGTTGTAATGTGACTATTTTATCCATTCACTCGGGTATTCACAAGATAATTTTCATGCCTCTGCAAATGACTCATCATTGCACTAGGTTCTGCAGAACATGGCAGATAGGTAGGTACTCACAGCCCAGCACTATGGCAATGCACATGTAAATAAAACTGTCAAGTCACCGACAGCTAAGGTCCAATACTAGTGTGTGGTGAAGGCAATGAGGCTCTAACTGGACAGGGATGGACAGAGAGAGCTGGCCTGGGGGAGATCTGCTGGATACGTGAATCTGAAACACAAAGAAACAGGGCAGAAGACAAATTTGGAGGCATCTGCATACAGATGGCTTAAACACCATCTGATTTTGGGCCAGAGAATATAGTTTAAGAAATCTTGGCTCATAGAGGTGCTGATCAAGGAGCCAGGCCTTGAAGGAGGAGAGTAGTGTAAGAGAATATTGGTGTCTCCCTTCTAGAGTCCTGGTGTGGGGCTGTCGGTTAATGCACTGGACCACAAAGTCGGTTTGAATCACAAGGTTGGCAGTTCCAACTCACCAGATCCCCTCAGAAACCCTGTACATGGTCTCTATGGACCGCAACCAACTCTATGTCACTTAACAACAATAATCCCTCTAAAAGTGATTTTCCCGATACGTCTCTTCTGATTCTCAGTTAATTTTCTTTTTTATATCCGATTTTCAGCTCTTACTTCAATTATACAGGTAAAGTCTGTTCCTTTTCTATTGGTCCCTTTATTATGTAAGCTCTGTGAGATCAGCAACTTTGTCTGTTTTGCTCCCTCCTGTATCTTCAGCACCTAGTGCAGTGCCTAGCAATAAATAATCTGTTCAATAAATATTTTTGGGATAAATGTATATAGGATGCCTGGTGTGGCACCATAGGATAAGCACTCGACCTCAAGGTCGTTTTGAACTGCACGGTCAGTGGTTCAAACTCACCATTCACTCCTCAGAAACCCTATACAGGTTCACGATGAGTCAGAATTGACTCAACAGAACTTAACAACAACAAATGCATGTACAGGATTTTTGATGGGTTGAAAGTGGGATGAAGACAAAAAAGGAATTACAAATGACTCCTAAATTTTTGGCCTGAACAAACTGGATGATGGAGCCATCATTTGAGCTAGGGAAGAAACTCAGAGGCCTGGTGATGGGGATAGGGAATAGGAAGGGGAAGATAGAATCAAGAATTGTATTTTATGCTAAACTTTGAGATGCCTATTAGAATTGAAAGTGACAAAGTCATATGGGCAGCTGGATATATGAATCTGAAACTCACAGAAAAAGGGAGGGAGACAAATTTGGATTCATTTGCTTACAGATGGCCTAAATGCCATCTGATTTTCTGGCCAGAGAATATAGATTACGAAATCTAGGCTTGGGGTACTGCAGCATTTAGAGGTAGAACAGCGGTGAGAGAGCCATCAGAGAGGTCAAAGGAGGAGCATCCAGGGAAGTGACCTTTGAGGATACAGTGCTGTAAGGAGAATTATAAACTTGGTTAAATGATGCATGCTGCTGCTGCTAAGTTCCATGAAGTTACTTCAGACTCATAGCAACCCTGCTGTGAATCTTTACAGAAGTCCTGGTGTGGCACTGTTGGATAAGCACTGGACTGCTAACCACAAGGTCGGTGGTTCAAACCTACCAGCCACTCCTTAGAAACCCTATGAAGGGTTGTTACGAGTTAGAACTGACTCAGTGGTACTTAATGACAACTACATATCTTTACAGGAGTAGAAAACTTCATCTTTCTCCCTGAATGACCCTGCTGATGGTGATGGTATATCACGGAGTCGATTCTGACTCACAGCGACTCTATATAGGGTTTCCAAAGCTGCAAATCTTTATGAGAGCAGAAAATCTCATCTTTCTCCTGCGGAGTGACTGGTGGACTCGAACTGCTGATCTTGTGGTTAGCACTGAACATGTAATGCACTATGCTGCTATGGCTCTTTTGAATGATGCTAGGAGTCCTGGTGTGGTGCTGTGGGTTAATGCACCAGACTGCAAAGCCATTTGAACTGCAAGGTTGGCAGTTCAAGCTCACCAGCTGCTCCTTGGAAACACTATACAGGGTTGCTATGGGTCAGAATCAACTCGACAGCACTTGACAACAACAACAAGACGCTGGGGTGGTGGTGGTGGAATGAGACAGAAAAACCATTGGTTTGGCTGGTTGGTTAGAGCCGGAGTCCCCGGTGGTACAAATAGTTAATGCTCTCTGGCTGCTGACTAAAAGCTTGGAAGTTCAAGGTTACCTCGAGGCAACTCAGAAGAAAGGCCTGAT
The DNA here is from genome assembly GCF_000296735.1 of Chrysochloris asiatica. Taxonomy (NCBI): domain Eukaryota; kingdom Metazoa; phylum Chordata; class Mammalia; order Afrosoricida; family Chrysochloridae; genus Chrysochloris; species Chrysochloris asiatica. Next base: position 60,314,547 of record NW_006408519.1, read on the forward strand.
CTAGCTCTGAAAACTCAGCCATTGATGCATTTTTTTGTAGTACAGTTATATTCTGACACAGCTGAGGCAATGGCTGGAAGGCGAATGAATTAACAAAGGGCATATGGGTAATCTTTAGTTAGAAGATAGATCTTACAGCATGTTTGTCTGCATAGTATGTATGATAAGTGGTGTGGAGTACAGTTGTTGTAGTTAAGTGCCATCAAGTCAGTTCTGACTCACAGTGACTCTGTATAGACTTTGTGAGGTAGAGGGATCTAGTATTAATTGAGCTTCTATTACATAGAAGGTACTTTACAAGCTCCTATATAATCCTCTCATTAGCCTTGTGAAATTTTCTTTCTTTTTTCTTTTTTTTGGACTCTTTTTATGACACGAGAGAGGCAATGAAACATATTGGTGAGAACACCGGATTAGAGTCTGACAGAATTTGAGCTCTGCCACTTGTTAGTTGTGGCTTCTTAACCAGTTACTTAACTCTCTGTGCCTCAGTTTCCTCATCTGAAAAATGGGGATAAAGTAGTGTTTACCTTAAATGGTTGGGTGAGGAATAAAATGAAATAATCCATATGAAACGATTAGTAGATGGCCTCATACATAGTAAATGTTCAGTTAATAACAGTTATTCTCAGCGAGGTTACATTATCTTCATTTATTTAACAAATATATTGAGAGTTTACTTTTTGCACAGCACCATTTGAGGCTGCGGAGGACACACAGCAGTGAACCAAGTACAGGGTCCCTGGCCTCACAGAGCTTAGAATCTGGAATGATAATGATAATAGAACCAAAAATCGCGAATGTGTATACTGTGTGACAGGCCCTGAAGGCTTCAGAGCAGTAAGTAACAAAAGCAGAATCTGTCTTGCTCCATTTTGCCTTTCTATTATGTCATCCTTCCCAGGGGTATCATTTTGCAAGAAGAATGAAACCTAACTCTAATGCAATAATTCTGTTGTATGAAGACATGCTATTGAAAGGAAAACATTAAAGGTGATGACTAACCTTCCTTGCTTTCTCCACTACTTCCCAAAGATCCTGTCTGAAACAGAAGTTAAGGACTGTTTTTTTGTTTTTTTTCTGCTTCCTGCCTTGTTTCTCCTTCCTTGATTTTTTTTTCCAAGTTGTTTAATCAATTATACAAATGTGATGTGAAACATGTTAGGCCTGGTGGGATATCAAAGATAAATAAAGAAGAATCTCAAGACTGTAAGACTTCAGTGTTTAGAAGATTGGGTATGCTGTTAGTGAACTAATGAGAAAGGTAGGGCATGGCTGGAGCTGTGTAAGAAGGACTAAGATTAAAATCATCAGGCACAAAGGAAAGAGATACCATTTGCCTGGGCAGAGGCAGGCAGTTCAGGAAAGATCTCAGGAAGAGCTGGACTGTGAACTAGATCTAGAACAATTCATAGGGACTTACTGGGAGATGCAGACATTCCAGGAAGATGAGTAAGCAAGAATTATCTTTCTTCTATTGTTAGGACATTCTCTTATGTGTTAATTTTACCAGGCTCTATTGGTAGTAGTCATGGTGGTTACATGCCACGGAATCGGTTCCAACACATAGCGACCCTGTACAGGGTTTCTGGGGCTGTAAACCTTTATGGGAGCACAAAGCCTCATCTTTCTGCCACAGAACAGCTGGTAGTTTCAAACTGCTGACCCTGAGGTTAGCAGCCTAATTCATAACTACTATGCTACCAGAGCTCCTTTGTTGTCATTGTTAAGTGTCATCGAGTCAATTCCAACCCATAGCGACCCTGTACAGGATTTCCAAGGAGCAGCTGGTGAGCTTCAACCACTGACCTTGCAGTTCAAACGACTTTGTATTCTGACGCATAAGCCCAGAGCATCACACCAGGAATCCAGAGCTCCTTTAGCAAGGTTTTATTCTATCATTATTTCATTATTTTGCTTATTAAGGGGCTAAACTATTACTAGCCCCATCTTACAGATGGGGAGGCTGTGGCATCGGAATGTGAAGCAACTTGTTCAAGGCCACACATCTAGTAAGAGGTAGAGGAAGACACACACTAGGGCATCCATGCCTCCTCCGCATTAGCCATGTAATTGAGAACACATTCAGTTAGGCAGTGGGTGGATGACAGAGTGAGGTTGTAGTGGATTGCCAAGTGCACAAGAGGGAAGTGGAACATGGAACTAAAAGGGCAGCGCTAGATCAGTAGCTTGAAAAAGAAGTAAAGTGGAAGAGAGAATTTATTTTTGAGGGAAGAGAAGATTAGATACTGGTTGTAAGTAAACAGGAAGATAGGAAAGGAGACAGCTTTACGAACAGGGCAGGGAAGTGGGGAGAGGGGAATTTTAGAGCAATGAAGACAGCCTGCAGTGAAACAAAAATGAAGGAGAGTTCAAGAGAAGAGGGTAGGAGATGGAGCTGCAGCAGGATTGATGGATAGCCTCTGTATTTTTCTGTGGAAGTGGGTGACTGGAGGGGAAATCTGGGGACAGAAACTGTCATGTCAACCACCCACACGAGCACAATTCTGCGCAGGTGGCCCCCCAGCTGAAGTGCAGCTGTGGAGAAAGCAGAGGGTTTGTGGATTAGGACTGGGGCAAAGTCAAGGAGGTCAGAGAACAGAGGATAAAGAAGAGGGAGCTTGAAAGGATTGGTCAGGGGAATGAGGCTAAGGAAGTAAGTGAAGCAAAGAGGGAAACGAAGGTACTAAACCAACACAACTCAAAACAAGAGGGATTCTGAGATGGAGAAATCACCCATTCCAATTATTATCAATTACTTACTAGACACCCCACTTTGATTTTTTATATGGATATTTAAAATGGAGACTTCTTAGCAAAGGAAGCATGGACAGAAATTGGTTCTGCTGTATGAGAATACTGGGAGAACACTGATGGTATCAAGCGTGGCTGGCAGGATGATACATGTTCAGCACATTCTTCTCAGGAGGCCACATTTATTTCAAGGATGCTGCTGTTTATATATATATATATATATATATACAAACAGTGCTGCGGGATAATGCACTGGACTCCAAGGTCAGTTTGAAGGTCGGTGGTTCAAGCTCTCTAGGTGCTCCTCAGAAACTGTATTCAGGGTCACTATGGGTTGGAACCAACTCAATGGCAGTTAACAACAACTATACATTTGTAGCCCGAAGGAGCTCTGGTATCGTAGTGGTTGCAAGTCGGGCTGCTAACTTCAATGTCAGCAGTTCAAAACTACTAGCAGTTATGCAGGAGAAAGATGAGGTTTTCTGCTCATCTTTACAGCCTTGGAAATCCTATGCAGGGTCATTATGAGTTGGAACCAACTCCACGGCACATAACCACCACCACCACCACCACTACCACCACCATGGAGTCCTGGTTGTTGTCGTTGTTATGTACCATGGAGTTGGTTCCAACTCCATAGCAACCTGAGGCTGTAAATCTTTATGGGAGCTGAAAGCCTCATCTTTCTCCCGTGGCACAGATGGTAGTTTCAAACTGCTGACCTTAAGGTTCGCAGCCCGATTCATAACCACTACGCTACCAGAGCTCCTTGATATATATATATATATATCTCATACTGGGAGGAGGGAGGATCACATTTTGGAATTGACAAGGATTTGTTTATATAAGAATCTAACTCCACAGAGGTTTTATAGAGGTGAGAAGAAAGAAGAGAAGCACAGAGAGGAGGTGAGCATGAACCTCTTTAAAAATCTCTGCCACAGGTCAGCCACCACTCGTCTGTCAGTTTGTCATACTCTGGTAGATTGTGTGTTGCTGTGATGCTGGAAGCTATGCCACCAGTATTTAAGAAACTAGTAGGGTACACCCATGGTGTACTGGTTTCAGATGAGCTTCCAGACTAAGACAGACTAGAAAGGAGAGACTACTTCCGAATATTTAGTCACAGAAAACCTTATAAATAGCAGGGGAACACTGTCAGATAACACCAGAATATTGAATATTGAAGCATGATGAAGAGCACTAGAATACTGTCAGATATAGTGACAGAAAATGAGCCCTAAGGTTGGAAGGCACTCAAAATACAACTAGTGAAGAAGCCTCCTCAAAATAGACTTGACCATGATGACGTGAATGGAGTAAAGTTTCCAGGACCTTCATTTACTGAGGGAGCACAACTCAAAATGAGAAGTAACAGTTGTAAACATCCATTAATGACTGGGACATGGAATGTACAAAATATGAATCTAGGAAAATTGGAAGTTGTCAAAAATTAAATGGAACACATAAATATCAATATCCTTGGCATATCCATGAGCTTAAATGGACCATTTTTAATCTGACAATAACATTGTTTACTACACCAGGAATGAGAAATAGAAGAGGAATGTAATAGGCTAATATCCATACGCCTACATGGAAGATCAGTTAATACCACTATTATTCAAATTTTACACACAAATCACTAAAGTCAGTGATGATGAAATTGAAGAATTCGACCAATTTTTTCTGTTCTGAAATTGATCAAATATGCAATAAATATATATTCACAATTACTGGTGATTGGAATGCAAAGATTGGAAACAAACAGGAAGGATCAGTACTTGGAAAGTATAGCCTTGTTGACAGAAATGATGCTGGAGATACCATGATAGAATTTTGCAAGACCAATTACTTCTTCATTGTAAATACCTTTTTTAAACAACATAAAAGTTGATAATATACATGGACCTTGCCAAATGAAATACACAGAAATCAAATTGACTTTATCTGTGAAAAGAGATAGTGGAAAAGCTCCATATTATCAGCCAAACCAATGTCAGGAGCAGACAGTGGAACAGACCACCAAACTGCTCATATATATGCAAGTTCATGCTAAAGCTGAAGAAAATTACAACAAGTCCACAAGAACCAAAATATGATCTTGAACATATCCCACATGAATTTACAGTTCATCTGAAGAACATATTTGATGCATTAGGCACTAAAGACAGAAGACCAGAGAGTTATGGGATGACATCAAGAACATGATACAGGAAAAAAGCAAAAGGTTATTAAGAACACAAAAAGAAGGAAAAGACAAAAATGGATGTCAGAAGATACCTTTAAACTTGCTCTACAGTGTAGAGATGCTAAAGAAAATGGAAGAAATGAGAAGGTGCAAGAGCTGAACAGAAAATTTCAAAGAGCAGCTGGAGAAGCAAAGTTAAATATTATAATGAAATGTAGAAAGACTTAGAGTTAGAAAACAAACAGGAAAGAAAATGCTCAGCATTTCTCAAGCCAAAAGAACTGAAGAAGAAATTCAAGGCTTGACTTGCAATATTGAAGGATTCTATAGGAAAATATTAAATGATGCAGAAAGCATCAAAAGAAGATGAAAGGAATATACAGAGTCACTGTACTAGTAAGAAACGGCCGATGTTCAACCATTTCAAGAGATAGCATATGGTCAAGAGTCAATGATACTGAAGGAAGAAGACCAAGGTGTACTCAAGGCATTGGCAAAGAACAAAGCTCCAAGAACTGATGGAATACAAATTGAAATATTTCAACAAACTGATGCGGCACTGGAATAACTCACTCTTCTATGTCAAAATATTTGGATGACAGCTACCTGGTTAACTGAGTAGAAGAGATCCATATTTTTGCTCACTCCAAACAGAGGTGATCCAACGGAATGATGAAATCATTGGACAATACCATTAATACTGCATGCAAGTAATTATTTTGCTAAAGATAATTTATTAACGCTCAACAATACATTGACAGGGAACTTCCAGAGGTTCAAGCAAGATTCAGATAAGGATGTGGAAGGAGTTATATCATTGCCAACTTTGGATGGATCTTGACTGAAAGCAGAGAATAACAGAAAGATGTTTACCTGTGTTTTATTGACTGTGCAAAGGTTTTCGATTGTGTGGATCATGGCAAGCTATGGACAACTTTGCAGTGAATTAGTATTCCAGAACACTTACTTGTACTCATGAGGAGCCTGTACACAGAGCAAGAGGCAGTTGTTTGAACAGAAAAAAGGAACATTGAATGGTTTGAAATTAGCAAAGGTGTGTGCCAGGATTGTATTCTTTCATCATACTTACTCAATCTGTATGCTGAGCAAATAATTCGAGAAGCTGGATTGTATGAAGTAGAACATGGCATCAGGATTGGAGGACGATTCATTAACAACCTGTGATATGTAGATAAAACAACCTTGCTGAAAGCTAAGGGGACTTAAAATACTTACTGATAAAGATCAAAGACCACAGCCTTTGGGTTGCACCTCAATGTAAAGAAAATAAAAATCCTCACAACAGGACCAATAAATAGCATCAAGATAAACGGAGAAGAGACTGACGTTACCAAAGGCTTCATTTTACTCACATCAACCATCAACCTTCATGGAAGCAGCAGTCAAGAAATCAAACGACATATTGCATAAGGGAACTCTGCTGCACAAGACCATTTTAAAGTATTCAAGAGCAAAGATGTCAGACTGAGGACTTAGATGTGCCTGTCCCAAGTCATGGTATTTTCAATAGCCTCATTCGCTGTGAAAGTGCAACAATGAACAAAGAAGATCGTAGAAAACTTATGCACTTGAGTTATGGTATTGGTAGAGAATATTAATCATGCCATGGACTACCGAAATAACAAACAAATCTGTGTTGGAAGAAGTACAGCCAGAATGTTCCTTAGAAGCCAGAATAGCCAGATTTTGTCCCTCATACTTTGAACATATTATCAGGAGAGACCAGTCCCTGGAGGATATCATGCTTGTTAAAGTGGAGGGTCAGCGAAAAAGAGGAAGACCCCAAACAGGGTGAATTGGCACAGTGGCAGCAGCAATGGGCTCAAACATAGCAAAGATTGTAAGGTTGGTGCAGGACCAGGAAACAGCAGCTAACAACATTAGGTGTATATATATATATTTGCTATTGTTAGGTATCATTGAGTCTTGCATGAATCAAAAACAAGAAAGAAATTTTATTTTCCTTTCGTTCAATATTAAAGACATGTTTTTAAAAATTGTTTGTTTTTCCACATGGTCAGGTGTACTTTTCTGTGAAAAATATTTAAACTCACATTTCCACCCACTTTTGACATCTGGTACATATTTTTAGTCTCTGTGTTATGTTTGTCCCATTTTTACACTTTGTTTGTTAGTTACATATATGAAATTCTCTAGCATAAAATTGTCATTGCATATGCCAGGTGCCACTCTGAAGAAAGGAGAGTAAATTTTAAGCATATACAACAGTTGATTTATTTAAATGGCTATTGTATTTTATACTCAGTTACCCTGAGAGAATGTACCCCTATTTTACATTTTATCACTCAAATCTGTTTTAGAACTCAACTGGTATTTATCTTCAAGCTATTGATGACTAGTGTATTCCCACCCAAAAAATTAGTCTCATTATTTTATTGTAACTTTGTTTATGACCAAAAAAACTATACTATACTCTTCACATTGGTAACGTTGGTCTCTCTCTCTCTCTCTCTCTCTCTCTATATATATATATATGTGTGTGTGTGTGTGTGTGTGTGTGTGTGTATGAAAGTATACCTAACCATGTGGGAAAACAAACAATTTTTTAAAACATGTCATCAATATTGAGTGAAAGGAAAACAAAATTTCTTTCTTATATCCAACTCATTTTCATACAAGATATTTTATTAAATTACTGAAAGTGTGGAGAAGGTGATACTCAGTTATAACAACAGGTAATAACTCTAAGGTCAATTTACAAAAGAATCTTTTTCTTCAAAAGAAAGTAGCTCCTTAGTTGTATGGAGTAAGCCCTGGTCAAACAAACAAACAAAACCCAAACTCACTGCCATTGAGTCTATTTGAAGTCACGGCAATGCCGTAAGTCTCTGAGTAGCGCTGGGCCTCACAGGGCTTTCTGGGCTGCAGTCTTTATGGAAGCAGATCAACAGCCCTTTCTTCCACAGTGCTACTGGTGGGGGGAGAGGGGCTCCCACCACTAACCTCTAGTTGGTAATCAAATGAAATCATTTTTTACCACTCAGGAACCTTGAGTCCCAGTCAAGGAGCTGTCAATTTGGACAAATCCAGGGTTTGGGTCGCTGTCATCAGATTTTTCCTAAGCAAGCACCCCACCATCAACTCAGTCCCTCAAAAATACTCTTCAGCTCTTAAAACTTGTAGTATTTTCCAACCTTTCTTTTATCTGTAATGCAAAATGCCCATTTCAAAGCTTTTAGGAAGAAAGTAACTCCTTTAGCCCCTAAAGTATGTGATAGCTCTGGAGGGTAAGCACTGGACTGTTAACTTCAAGCCTGCCAGCTGCTCTACATGAGAATGATAAGACTTTATGCTCCAGCAAAGATTTACAGCTTTGATAACCCTATACAGAATTGCTATGAGTTGGAAACAACATAACTCCTTATACCCACAAATATATAAGGGTTTGAAATGGGATATTTGTACATATCCCATATGTACAAATTTTGTACATATAGTAAAGGTATTTACCTTTACTATAATCACACCTATGAATTTGGTACAGCACAAAGTGGGGAAAATGATGAAAACTTCTTTTCTTATATATTGTCAAACATCTTAAGGCAATGAGTTGCTTGGCCTGGGGGTTTAGGACCATAGTCTCAGGGGACACTATGGTCAATTGGTCAATTGACCTCACATAGTTCACAAAGATGATGCTCTACATCCCACTTTGGTGAGTAGTGACTAGGATCTTAACAACTCATGAGTGGTCATCTGAGATGCAATTATTGGTCTCTTCATGTGCAGAAAAAGGAACAATGATTAAAAATTTGAAGATGCTTGGAATCAACTAGTCAAATGAAGCATAAACATCAGTCAGCATGACTCTGAGAACAGAAGAACTAGATGGTGCCTGGCTACCACCACCAACTGCCCAGAAAGGGATCACATTTGAAGGTCCCAAATACAGTAGAAGAAAATGTGGAACAAAACTTAAAATTACTTAAAAACAACAACAAAATAAAAAATAGGCTTACTGTATAGAAAGAGACTGGATGGAGGAATATGAGACTATGGCCCTTGGCCATTCTTCAGGTCTAGAAAGAGCTCACCTTCAAGGCCCAAGCAATAGATATGTAAATATGGGGAACAACAACAATAGAAAAATACGCTCACCATCATTCAAAATCAAACAGGCAACATGTACCTAAGGATAAAGTTGAGAAGGGATGTGAAGGTGGATGGAATGGAAAGAGGAGCCACAGGGAAGTAGTTGGATAAGTGTTACTGCATGGAGGGGACTGCAGTCATTGAGATGAAACAAAGTGTATGATTTGTTGAATGTAAAACTGATGATCTTCTCTGTAAACCTTCCCTCAATTCACAATAAGTAGTTCAAACAATTTTTTTAATTAAAATTAGATGGAAAAAAAAAACAGAAAAGAAATACTTAACTTTTTACTTATTGGTTGTTTCATTATACATTTTGCATTTATGGCAATAATAAAAAACATCTACTATTTGATTACTTGGGGCATTAACAGTGTACATCTGACAGTAACAAATGCTAATGTGTGAGGCAAGAGTAAGGCTGACTGTGACTTAAATTTATGTGTTACTTTTGCTGAACCATGATTTTCAGTGATTTGGCAATTTTGCAAGGATGTAGTCTGGCAGTTATGTAATTAGATAGTTACCCTCCATTTTTGCATAATGCCAATTTTTGCATAACAACCTGGTTCTTGATTTTAAACATATACGGATAACTGTCTAACAGCTCAATGGGTAAGCAGATAACTGGTAACCAAAAGGTCAGTGATTTGAACCTATCAGCAACTCCACAGGAGAAAGATGTGACAGTCTGCTTCAGTGAAGTTTACTGCCTTGGAAACCCTATGAAGTAGTTCTACTCCACCCCAAAGGGTGGCTGTGAGTCAGAATCAACTTAACGGCAATGGATTTGGTATTGTCGTTTTGGTCTACTAAGTGAAGTATATTGGAAAACACTCCCTCTTCAATTCACCCAACAAAATCTGGATGAAGCGCATCAGTAATTCCACATATGAGACAAAGACTATGAAATTGTTTTACTTTAGACTGAAGAAAGACATTCTAAAAACATTTTTAAATTTGGAAGATTTTTTTCCCATTTGTCTAGGCTACATGTTTTTCTATTAAAAAATAGGAGGGGAAAGGATGGTGGATTAGGGCGAGGTGCTGTGCAGACCTCCACCATTGATAACACAGAATGCCAGATGAAGTAGGTTCAAGGGGCAGTTCTGGAACTCTGAACTACACATAAAGGAATATTTATAAGTATCAAAGGTTTATTGCTAATGAGATTTGTAGCAGAAGCAAGAAAAGTGTTGTTTTCTGAGTTGTGGTGGCCAGCAGGTTCAGCCATCTTAAACGGGGCTGAGCAGACACAAGAACAAGAGAGAACTCCCATTGCAGAGGTCTGACCCATCATCAGAGATAAAGGTGTTAATTTTGTTTGGTTCATTTATCTTTGTCTGTGCACTTCCTTCTGGTGAAGAGTGGGTGCCTGAGCAAGTGGACTTCCCCCACCCCCAGAAGGTTCTATTACATACACACATGGATCTGCTTATCAAAGACCACTGGGCCCAGAATCAAAGAAGGGGTAGGAGTCAACAAAAACAGTTTAAAACAGGTCTTCTAAAACAGCTCTGGCCAGGTCTGGTCTGTTTCTCACTATAAGAAACACCTGAATGGGCTTAAGTGGAAGAGAGGCAAAAAAGGAAAGAGGTCAAACATCTTGAAATTTCTCAGACAGTCTTGAAGGAAAGAAGCTAAAAAAGGACGTTAAAGTCTCACCTATATTTTGCTACTTTGTGTGTGTGTCAGGGGGAGGGGGGTGGTTATAGACTTTAGTGTCCAATCTCTGGTTGTTGGTTTTTTTTTTACCCTGGGGAGTGCTCTTTCTCTCCCTATGTTACCCAAGAACAAACAGTAACTGTGATCATATAGCCAAGCTACAATTGTACTGTATAAAATCTGACTAACCAGGCAAGAGCCAATTCCAGCTACTGTATACCAGAGCATGTAGACAGCCAACACTTGCTAAAATTACTCCAAGTTGAGTAATAAGGGAAATGAAAAGGGGAACCCATCTCCTGATCATATCTACCAGGAGGCAATCAGAAAGCTTAATAATACACCAACATTGTTGCTGTTGTTAGATACCATCGAGTTGGTATCGACTCATAGTGACCCTATGCACAACCGAATGAAACACTGCTCAATCCTGAGCCAACCTAACAACTGTTGCCATGCTTGAGCCCATTGATGCTGCCACTTAATACACCAACATACATTCATCTAATTATGGAAAATACATCTAATTATTGAAAATGCCCCCAAAACAACATAAAAACCTCAGTGCATGTCCAGAATCAAGACAGAGTAGCTAAAACAAAGGATCTGGAGGTAGACCTAGAATTCCCATTGGAAGAAGGGCAGTCTTTGGAAAAGCCTGAGAAGGAATTCAGGAGAATGATATTTAAGTGCATCCAAAGGCTCCACAGTGGGGTTGAGAAAAACAAAGAAGAAGTCAGGAAAGTGCTACAAGAACAATCAAATAAGATAGAAGCAGCATTGGAAACAATTCAAAACCTACAAAAAGAGGTCCAAATGATTAATAATAAAATATCAGAAATGAACAATACACTGAAAGGGCAAAGGAGTAGAAATGAAGAGATGGAAGTAAGAACTAGCAAGATTGAAGACAAATCTCTCAATACTGCTAAGATAGAAGAACAAGCAGAAAAAAGAATAAGAAAATCTGAAGAAAGTCTAAGATTCATGTGAGACAACATGAAGAGGAGTAACATAAGGGTTATTGGAGTCTGGAACCGGAAGGCTCACAGAAGACCACAGAAGAGATAGTTGAGCTGCTGGAAGAAAATTTTCCTAGCATCCTGAAAGATGAGAAGACAAGTATTCAAGAAGCTGAATGAATCCCAGGAAGGAAAGACCCCCCAAAAAAATCACAAAGACATATCATAATCAAGCTCTCTGAAATCAAAGACAAGGAGGAGAGAATTCTGAAAGCAGCTAGGGAAACAAGAAGTATTACTTACAACGGCAAGCAAATAAGATTAAGTTCTGATTTCTCAACAGAAACCATGCAGGCAAGAAGCCTATGGAGAGACATATATAAAACCCTGAAAGAAAAAAAACTGACAACAAAGAATCATCGACTACCCAGCAAAGCTGTCAATCAAGTATGAAGATATATTCAAAACATTCCTGGATAAAAAGATGTTAAGGGACTTTGTCAAAGCCAACCCAGCACTTCAAAACATCCTAAAGGGAATTCTTTGGACTGAGAACCGACAGGAACAGAAAACAACCAAAGAGTGACATATGTGGCAAGACCATCTGTAACTCAGTTAACAGAAGAGTCCAGAACAAAACAAAACTAAAAGAACAATTTCAGAAGATGTGGGATGTCAGTCTATAGTCAAAACAATTACAATGTGAAAGAGGAGGGATTTGTAGGAACAGAGCTCTAGGTGGTGAGGAGGTCAGGTAGATTTCAGGATAAAATAGGCTGCTTTAAATGGATGAAAGGTTTATAGAACACAGGGTAACTAAGGAAAATTAATACTTCACAACATATCAAGAAAATGAAAATCCAAGAAGAACATGGAAACATTAAAATATGAAGAAACTGACAGGAAAGATAAAAAAAACATGAAATCATCACAAGAAGACATGCAAAACAAAGAAACCAGCAGCACCACATTAAAACACACACACATAATGACAGCAATTAATTTATACCTATTGATAATACTGAATGTCAATGGATTAAATACACCAGTCAAGAGACACAGAGTGACAGAATGGGTAAGAAAATAAGTTCCTTCAATATGCTGTCTGCAAGAGACACAGCTTACACACAAAGACAAAAACAGATTAAAAGTTAAAGGATGGACAAAATATACCAAGCTAATTGAAATAAAAAATGAGCAGGAGTGGCAATACTAATCTTTACTAAACTAAACTTTAAAGTAAAAACGAGCATAGAAGATAAACAAGGACATTACCTCACGATTAAAGGGTCAATTGAACAAGATGACATAACCATAATAAATACCTACATAGCCAAGGAACTAACCCCAAAATATATAAAGTAAACCCTAGTAGAACTGAGAAATGAATAGACAAATCTACAATAATAGTGGATTTTCATACACCACTTTTGAAACAGGGATAGAACAACTAGAAAGAAACTCTACAAAGATACAGAGGAACTAAACAATGCATTCAACCAACTTGACCTTATAGATGTGTAACAGCATTCAACCCAGCAACAGCACAATACACATTCATTTCCAGAGAACATGGAACATTCTCCAAGATAGACCATGTGTTAAGGCACAAAACGAGTGTCCGTAAATTTACAAACATCAAAATACTACAAAGCATCTTCTCAGATCACAATGGTATAAAATTAGAAATCAACAGTGGGAAGATCAAGGAAATAAAGTCAAATACATGGAAACTGAATAACACACTGCTTAAAAGATACTAGGTAGTAGAACAAATAAAAGGTGAATTTATAAAATTCCTAGAAACAAATGAGAATGAAAACACAACGTACCAAAATCATTGGGACACAGCAAAAGCAGTGCTGAGAGGACAATTTATTCCAATAAATGCACACATCCAAAAAGAAGGAAGAACTAAAATTAGCACATTAACACAAATCTCCAACAATTAGAAACAAACCAGCAAAGTAAAATATAGGGATAACAATGATGGTGAAACTTCATTTAAATATGTGAAAGTAAAAAGATCATAGAATAACGATGATCTGCTTTTATAACATTTGAGACAACAAATGATCTGAATTTGTTGGAAAAGCAATCAAGAAGAGCATCATTTTGTGGTTTGCTTTGTTATTGTTGTTGTTAAGTACCATCAAGTTGGTTCCAACCCATAGCGACCCTGTATAGAGTGTGCCTTGGGTCAGTATTTTTAATATTTGAGTTCTAAGGGGAGCTGACTGTGATGGTGGTCACCCAGCATGTAATGCTCCATAACCCCAATAATCCCAGAATTTACCACACTTCTAGGCAGAGGCTTAACTATGAAGCATGCTTGTCACAGATGGGATTGGCAGAATCTAACTCAGTACCCTTATTTCATTGGGGTCTTTTGAAATTATATCCAGTTTTAACAATATTCATTTTTCTCGGGAGCTATAAAAGCATTATTTTCTTCATTCATAATAATTCATTCTAAACTATGAAATCATTTTAGAACAGAAAAAAATTGACTATTGTTTTAGCATAATGAAAAAAATGAGCTGTTAGAGTTAACAGCATACTGATTTTTAATTCTTCTCTGGTGGACTTCCCTGTACTGTCTGATTTCACATTGTTTCCCCCAAGTAAAACCTGTACTCTGGTCATCTGCTCTGTCTACAGCAGTGGTTCTCCAAGTATGGACTTGAACCAGGAACACTAGCATCCCCCAAAACTTGCTAGAAATGCAAATGCTCATGTCTCAATCCAGACCTACTAAATCAGAAACTTTCTTCTGGAGCTTGTTGTTGTTGTTAAGTGCTATCGAGTCGGGTCCGACCCATAGCGACCCTGTACAGGGTTTCCGAGGGTGTAAATCTTTACGGGAGTAGAAAGCCTCATCTTTCTCCCGCGGAGCGGCTGGTAGTTTCGAACCGCTGACCTTAAGGTTCGCAGCCCGATTCGTAACCACTACGCTACCAGAGCTCCTTGTGGAGCTAGGGGTTACATATTTTAATAAGTCCTTTGGAGGATTCTAATACACAGTGCTGTAGGATAAACACTGGACTTCTAGCCACAAGGTTGGGGGTTCCAATCCGCCATCTACTCCTCAAAAATCTTACACAGGGTCGTTATGAGTCAGAACTGATTCAGTGGCACTTAACAACAACAATATACACTGAAGTGTAAGAACTCCTGGTCTATTGCACATGGCTTGCCTGATTTCCCATTAAGTTCTACTTTCTGTTAATGCCTTTGCTTGAATCCCTAGCATCTAACTAAATCTCACCCTTCTTCAAGTCTGGTCTGGACTTTGATAGCATCTTTTATTGGACATGTATTTATCATTTATATGCTGCAATTAAATATTAAAGATCTACCAGCTGCAATTTAAACATGCTATGTCTACATTGCCCTTTACGTTATATCTTACTGTGTTTGTTCTATCACTCCAACTAAATAAAAGTCTCTTGAGGGCAGGAACTTATCTTATTTGCAGTTTTACTTCTCACAGCCTCTGCCAGCACTTCACCCACTGATGCACCTAAGAAAATGCCTATAGTTTCATTGCTATTTTCTTTCCCTAGTATTTTCTTTTCTTCTTCCCATCGGTTTCTATGTATCCAAATTCTGTTTTTAAAGATTCAGATCAAATGGCACCATCTCTTATCTGGCTTTTTCTCTTACAGAAGTATTTTTTTTTCCTTTCTTGATAAAACCACAGCATTTTACCTAAGCCTTTTTTTCTTTTCTGCTTCATATTACAGCCATTTGTGTTTGTGTTTTATCTCCCTCATGACTGAAAATGGAGATAATTATTCCAAACCACTCTTTAAAAAAAAAAAAAAGGAAGAAATAATTTAGCATGCCTCAGGGCATGGGTTTATAATTAGTAATGTATTTTCCAGTGATATTTATAACTGATTTTTTTTGGTAATCTGACTATTTACAAAGGAAGTAGCTCATATTTCAGAGAGAGACAGTCTTTCTCCTAGGCACATTGGAGCTCTGGAACAGTCTTTGTGCTGGAGAAATGGCTGCAATTTGTGTGGTCTAATAAGAAGTCTCAGAAAATTCGACACGAAGTAAGGGGAATCTGCAGGAAATCAAGCCATAAGGAAACTAGGGAACTTTAACTCGCCTCGCTAAAGAAGTAAAGAGCCTCACCTCGGGGTAAGGACCAGTAGCAGAAGGCTTAATTGTTACCATGTCGTGGTGTGAAGCCACTGATGCCACTGTCGGGGTTAATGGGAACCTGATGCCACCAGCTTCCTGAAACACACCAGTCTTGACTTCAAACACGGCAGCCCATCCTCCCACAGCAGCAGGCTAGAGACACTGGTTTATTTCCTCTTCAACAAAAGAGTCACTCCTTGACCGCTGGCAGGATTCGGGCCACCCCTCCTGTGTTCTCACTGAATTCTAATCTTTGAGGGGGATGTTTGTGGGGAGCAGAAATTAAAGACACCCAGAGTAGTCTGTGCAGCCCGTGGCTCTCAGAACTTTCAGACGCAGGATGAAAGAAAACACACAGGTCAGTTGCCAGTAAATCCCACTAGGTAAATGGGAGTTCCTACCAAGTCTACATATGCATGTGGTAAAATCCAATATGGAGACTTGTTCATTGATAAGGATGGGGAACACCAGGAATCAGTCTATGGATGAGCCCAAATCATCAGCATCTGCTTCTACCTGCTGTTTTCACTTCTGTTTTGCCATCAGCTCCTGATTAAGCAAACAACAGGCAAAGGATTCCTTCATTTATGTGGCTGGAAAAGTGTTTACACCCCTAGTGTTTGGGGTCAACCCAAAGCCCCAAAGCAGGTAAACATTACCCTGTCTCTTCTCTAAGGAGAAGGTTTTTTTCTGGAACTTAAAGCTTCCTGGACTCTTTTTCAGACTCTAATTCCCAGATGTAGCCTTGGTGTTTTTCCTGTGCAGAGATTTCTAAAGTTCCCTTTTTTACATCCCTTATCAACTTGTAAACTCCACTATAGGGTGAAAAGGTAGGTGTTTAAGATAGATGGCAACAGCTGGGATAAACTGCCTCTTAAAAGACTGTCTTAATGAAAAGCATCTCTTTATATTGGGGACATTTGTAAGCAGAATGGGACTGAAACCTGAGAAGATTATGTGATAACCAGCCTATATCCTGTCAAGAGAGGGCGGGTTTCTCTAGCAACACAAAGATGAGCTGTTAGATAGTCTACCAGATAGCCGTCTTCCGCCCAGAGTCTCTCATCATAAATCTTCATTCTTACTAAGGTTTTCTGTAGATTTTTGAGGATAGAGTTCATTTCCCTGGAGAGACAGGCCTAAGGAAAGATCTGGAATTCCTCCAGTTAAAAAAAAAAAAAAAAAAAGCCACCATTCTGCTTAATCAACATTTGCTCCATCGAAATCAATAGCCTGCAGAGGATGGTTTACATTGTTCCAAAGGTCTGTTTGCAGGTGGCAGTGCAAAGATACAGTTCCTGATCTGGATTTGCTGAAAAGGAAAAGTAATCAGTCCTCAGAAGAACAAAAAGTGTCCCAAACACTCCTTTACAAATAAACTTCCTATTGTGAGATATTCTGCAACCTGACAAAGTTAGACGTCACCTTCTTCCCAGACCCATCTTCTCTTTCCCACTGAAAGGAGTAATTAATTCAAACTAAGTCATTTACTATACACCTAATAAGCTATTTGTCCTCTTTGGACCTTAATGTCTTTATCTATGACATTAGTTCCCTACCTTACTGGTTATAAAAGAGATCGTTTGTGTGAAAATTACTTAGTCCATGGTGGGTACTCAATACAAGTTTCCTACTTCCCTTGATTAAATCCACAGAGTGGATAGGAGGAAGACGAATTTCAGAATCTGAACTGAATTCCTTCTTATTCACGAGATGCCCTTAGGCAAATACTGTAGCCTGGAAACTTCCCCGAACTTCAATTTCCTCATCTGTAAAAAGTAGGATAATGATACCTCTCCTCATTTCAGAGAGCGCATATGAGAACCAAATGAGCAAATAAAAAAATTGTAAAATACATTTGTATATTTGTAAATTGTAAAGCATATAAAGTATATAAGTTACGATCATTAATACCCTTTCTAATTTAATAAAATGCATCAACTTACTATTGAGATGACAAAAGTAGATAATGAAAGTTGATTTCATTGAAAACAATTGTCTCATTTTGCTAGTTTCCTAAAAATTTTGACTTTCTTTTTTAGGAAAGACTTTTATAGATACTCAAAACATGTACTGAGGAAACCCAAAATGAAGATCTCTTGAAGGTCAAAGTATATATGGATCCCACATACTTATGAAACTCATATGCTTAGAAGAGGGTTTGCATCCGTGAAGCTCTTCTTTCTCTGTTTGGCCCCTTTAGCTTCCTGAAAGGGATCACGTAACTCTGGGACCCAGCGTAGGTGGAACAGCTGGAGAGCCTCCTAGTCTCCTGGTGTCATGGCTTATCAGTGTTGATGGACAGAATCCACAGGCCCTTCCTGCCTTACTGACCAAACATAAAACACACTTCTGTATTTCTAGCAAAGGAAATAGCCACCTTGTTTGTTACACAGAAATATATAGGAAGCAGTCAATGCATGAATGTCACTGGACAAATTGCATACCTGGACCTTACTGGAACTTAATTTTCCTTGGGAACTTAACACAGTCAGTTTGCTTACCATCAGAAGAAACAGTACAGAGCTTATGAAAATCATAGGCACAGAGGACCCTCCTTCTGATTCATTTTCATTGGAAGATTAGGAAACTTGAACAATCTGTGAATGAGATAGTGCAGGTATTAGATAAAATAAATGCATGTGGACAATACACCTCAAAATAAATTTAGTAAATCAGAATTAAAGCATTCATTGATTACTTATTCAATAAATACTTACGAAGTACTTAACTATATCTCAGGTACCGTGTTTGGTAAAGGTACACAATGGTTAATAAGAGAGAGATGGTTCCTGCTCTCAGCATTAACATTCTGATACTAACCACATGCTATTTTAATCCCTTAGTCTAATGACAGAGGGACTAACATGAGAAAACTAACTCCATCCTCATGGTAACGTCTTTTCTAGGCTGACCAATGAGTAGGAAAAACTCTACTTTGTTATTTGGTGACCGTAAATAAAGTCCAGGCTGGCAGAAGAGCAGCCTGAAATAACTATTAAAAAGATAGACTCTGGAGGTAATCTGCCTGGGTTTGAGTTCTGGATTCTTCACTTTTTAGCTGTGTGCCCTTGGGCAAAATATTTGTTCTCCCCGTGCTTCTGCAAAATACAAACAATACTGAGATCCACCTCATAGAGCTATTTCAATGCTTACCTCAAAACATATCAAGTCATTAGAACAGTGCTTGGAAAATAGTAGATGCTCAATAAATGTTAGCAATTGTTATACGTATCTGACCTCACCTCCCACCATAGCTCCATATACAACCTGGGGTCCAGGGAGAATTACTCACATTCCCAATATGTGCCACAATTATTCCTGCCCACCCCTCCCCTCCATTGCACATGATGTTCCATCTATCTGGATCGCTTTAACATCTCTTTCCTATACAGCAAACTTTTCTTGTGTCCTTGAAGGCTCAGCTCAAGCTCACTTCCTCTAGGAAAATCCCTTGACTCTGATTGCCAATGGATCCTCTTTATTCTCCTAACAATTGTGTATAAATCTGCAAGAATCATTTTTTTGAGAAGGATCAGATAATTCATTGCACTGCAAACTCTAATACTCTAGGGCTGGTTGGACCCTAAACACTTACTTGTGTATTCTATCCCACTAAACACTTCCTTGTATATGCTATGAACCCATAAGAGAGGCTCAATCAATACCTGTAGAATGAATGAACTAATAAATGGAAGGGAAAGAAAGAAGGAAAAAAAAAAGTAGAAAGGAGAGAATAAAGGAAGGAAGGAAGGAAGGAAGGAGGAAGCCTGGGATAATCTAATTGGGATTCTTAAAAGTAACAAATTTAATAGTAACATCTGGAGACGGTAATAAGGTAAACTCCTTAATGAATTCAGATTATTACTCCAGATACAGGTATGCAAATCTTAATGTCCATGATACGTTCTGTGACAAAGAATGCTATGTGATTTGGACATGGTGTGAACATGTACATATGTTTGTGCATATTCGATACATATATTTTGAAATAATCCCCTCACAGATTGTTCTGGCTCTCTGTTGGCTCAGGGTTTGCAACCTTGTGCCTGTGAGTAGCCCTCTCCAGGCATATGGTGCTCTCTGAGCAGCCCTCCGAAGTCCTGAGGAACAAAGTAGCTGCAGTCCGGTGTCTCCTGGCAGGCACCGACCCATGGGGCAGCCCAGCAGAGCATGTGCCCAGACTCCAACAAGCCTTGCAATATAGCACAAGGGCTTCAACCAGGTCCAGGCAGTCACAGGAGCCCAGCTGCAGCTGCGGAGGCATAAACTCCACATTGGCCCCTCCTCCTGGAGCCCCTCCTCCCTGCCCCATGGACATGTCTGTGGTTGAATGCTGCTCAAATGGATGTTATGCAGCATTTTCCTGTACCATAGGGCTCTGCTATTAGCCTAAAGACATAGGATGAACAGAGACAGAACTAAAAAAAAGGAAGCAGCTCTAACATTTCACATGACTTTAAACTAGTTACTATTGAGTCAATTCCCACTCATGGGCAACCCCATGTATGTCAGAGTACTGGTTCCATAGGATTTTCTATGGTTGTTTTTTAGAAGTAGATCACCAGGCCTTTCTTCCTAGGTGCTTTTGGATGGGTTTGAATCTCCAGTCCTTTAGTCAACCATCAAGTATATGAATCATCCACAGCACCAGAGAATTTCTCATCTGTGCTATCCTTATGTCTTTGGGCACATGAATAGTTGCACTTCTCAAGAGGGATGATTTTCCTTACTTTTAAGAGTGTTTTTAAGTCTGGAAATTCCAGTTTCCCTTGGTAACATTTTTTCAGAATGCTTCTCAACAGAAAAGATCCTTGAGTTGCAATTCAAACCCATGACTGCTATCCTCAAAATTGATTCATTCTTTCAATTAGTTCACCAAAAGCATTGTACTTTGATTAATTGTTTGTATTCCCAAGCATGCAAATAAAGTTTGACCTTTCCAGTACCAAATATCCCAAGCATATCCGACTTTTACGAAACACACATGGGCTGAGAGACATGGGGGGGAGGGGTAGATACTATGTTTGACTATCCTATATACACAGACAGTTAAGCAGTCAACTACTAGCCAAAAGATTGGCAATTTGAACCCATCTAGGGATACCTTGAAAGAGAGACCTAGCGATCTGCTTCCGAAAAGCCGCTGTTTTAAAAACTCCATGAAGCAGTTCTACTCTGAGCAAAAGGTGTCACCATGCGTAGGAATCAACTCAACAGTTACTAACAGCAACAACAACCATATACACCAGAATGCTGTGATGAAAAAAGAAATCACAGTAGCACTTGTTCTTTGAGATCTCGGAAAAGAGTCAGTATTGAATTGAGATCTCGGGAAAGAGTCAGTATTGAATTGAGATCTCGGAAAAGAGTCAGTATTGAATTGAGATCTCGGGAAAGAGTCAGTATTGAATTTACCGGCATATAAATTTCAACTAGCAAGAGCTTTCCCCAAACAATTAAACATTAGAAAAACAAAGTATAGTTTTTCAAGCTTCAAAATTGAGGTCTCCATCTCCTCTTATTTTCTCTCACTATTCTTAGTCTTCTGAGTATTAACTACTTCTAGTGCTAATGTGCTATCCCCACATCTTGAAGTCTGGTGTTCAAAGTGATTCACTGCCACTTTAAGGAATAACAAACACTTTCTGATTGTGGTCCTCAAAAAAGGTGTATTCTTTCACTTGCTCATTCATTCAGTAATTACTTATTGATATGGGACAGACATTCTAGGCAAAGAATATAAAAGACTAAACAAAATCTGCACTCTGCTTTAGGAAAGTTTTTGACCAGTTTGTGATTTTCCTGGTAAGGGACAATTTCCATATGTATATCTAATTTTAACTGACAAGGATGTTTAGAAAATATGCCACAAAAATGGAATGCTTTATAAAATTTAATTTTTAACAGAATGAGATCTTGGGTCCCTGGCATATATCTAGGACATAGTAGGCACTCAGTAAATATTTATTGCTTTTTATTCTAGAACATTGAAAACCAACTCATGTTTAGGATGCGTTTGTGGACTTTGTATTTCCTTGTGGTGGTTGTTAGGTTCCAACTTATGGAGACCCTATGCATAACACACCTAAACACTGCCTGGTCCTGAGCCATCCTCACAATTGTTACGTCTGAGTCCATTGCTGTTGCCACTGTATCAATACATCTTGTTGGGGGTCTTCCTCTTTTTTTGCCAACACTTCACTTTACTGAGCTTGATGTCCTTCTCCAGGGACTGGTCCCTCCTGATAGCATGCCCAAAGTATGAAAGGTAAAGTCTTATGTCCAACTTACACATGCAAATGAGATGATTGTACCTGGTGATACAATAAACAGTTAATATTCTTGTCTGCCAACCAAAAAGTTGGAAGTTCAAGTCCACCCAGAGTTGCTTCAGAAGAAGACCTATTGATCTACTTCTGAAAAATCAATCATTTAAAACCTTATGGAGCACAGTTCTACTTGAACAAACATGAGGTTTTCGTGAGTTGGAGTAAATTCGATGGCAACTGATTTTGTTTGTTTGTTTGGAGTCTTTACACTTCTGGCAACCTGTCAAATTATCTTACACCAAGAAGCTGCCTAATGCATTAGGTAAAAGCACAGTCCTTGGAAATAGACCAACATGACTTTCAACTCTGGCTTGCTCTCTCTGCCACTAAGTAGAAAAGCAATCTCAAGTAAGGAGGTAAAACTCTGTAAGCCTTAAGTTCCATACCTAAAATATGGAGGAAATAGTAGCTAACTCATTACATTGCTTTAAATTAGTTGATATAAAGTAGGCAAAGCTTTGTTCACAGGAATTCCTCATGAATGTAAATGATCACCATCCCCATTTTATATGCTTTGGGAGCTCAGCTTATTTATAAAGCATAGGAGTTTCTTAAGGCAAATCATGCCTGTAATTTGCCACCAAATATCAGCTTCAGAATGGAGGACTATGGGATTCTAGCAGCTTCATCTTCATCATTTTTCAAATGTATCATGACCATTAGCTCTCCCCCAAGAATCCTCCCCTCCTCTAGCAGAAAGAGTTTTTACCAGCTCACACCAGTGCACACTATTCCTATGTGATGAATCCAAGTTATGCTCTATAATTATTAACTCTTTTTTTCTTAAACTTTTTTATTGTGAATCGGGTGAAGGTTTACAGAGCAAATCAGTTTTCCATTCAACAATTCATACACATTTGGTTTCATGTCATTGATTATAATCCCCACATATAACATCTCACTCATCCCACTTCCCTGTATTTCCTGTTTCCATTCCTCCTTCTTTCCTAACTCTTCTGTCTTCATTATCTAGTCCTACTATAACAGAAATCCCACAAGTGGGTGGCTTTAACAAATAGAATTTTATTTTCTCATATTTTTGGAGGCTAGGAGTCTGAATTTAGAGTGCCAGTTCTGGGGAAAGGTCCTTGTCTCCTTTCAGCATCTGTAGTTCCAGCATTCCCTAAAGAACTTCATGTGTTTTGGCATCAATCATTCCCTGGATCCAGGAGTTTCACAGTACAGGGACCCCTAGTCCAAAGGACTCACACTGGCAGCAACAATGGGCTCAAACGTAACAATTCTGAGGATGATGTAGGGACAGGCCAGGCATAAGGATGCTAGGGCATCTAACTCCACAGCATCTATCAGCAACAGCACTGATAGCTCTTCTGTTTATTCTCTCTGTTTTTGTCTTCACTGTGTTCCAGGAGTCAAACAGCTGGACTGGTAACCACAAGGTTGGCAGTTCAAGCCCACCAGCTGCTCTCAAAAACCCTATACAGGGTTGCTATGAGTCAGAACTGACTCAACAGCATACAACAACACAGTAGACAGTGAATTTTCTTTGGCAAAGTCTATAATTAAGGGATACCAGTAGCTTCTCTAAAGTTACCTTGGTAAATCTTTGATACATTGATTTTTAAAATTGGAGATTCTTGGACTCTCTTGAAAATCTGTCAAAAACTAACGATCTCTTTTCCTGGGACTAGGTTGTTGTTGTTAATTGCTGTCGAGTTGATTCTGACTCAATGCAACCCTATGCAGGGTTTCTGAGGAGAAGCTGGTGGGTTTGAACGGCCAACTTGGTGGTTCACAGTCCAGTGCACCACACCAGGAGTTCAGGGCTGAGTATATGTATGTGTGTTTATGTATGTATGTATATGTACATGTACATGTATATGTATATATAGGAGTCCTTGTGCGGCGCTGTGGGCTAATGTGGCAGACTGCAAAGTTGTTTGAACTGCAAGGTTGGTGGCTCAAGCTCACCAGCTGCTCCTTGGAAACCCCATTCAGGGTCGCTATGGGTCAGAATCGACTCGACAGCACTTAACAACAATATATATAATATATATATATACATGGAACTCTGATAGTATAGTGTTTACTAGCTGGGCAGCTAACCTCAGTATCAGCAGTTCAAAACTACCAGTCATTCCATGGGAGAAAGATGAGGCTTTCTGTTCCCGTAAAGATTATAGCCTCGGAAACCCTGTACAGGATCCCTATAAGTCGGAACCGACTCCACAGCACATAACCACCACCACAATATATATATATATAAATATAAATATATATATATAAATATATACATATACATGTTGTTGTTGTGAAGTGCCGTCGAGTTGGTTCCAACCCATAGCGACCCTGTATAAGGTTTCCGAGGAGCAGCTGGTGAGCTTGAACTGCCGACCTTGCAGTTAAAACGGCTTTGCAGTCTGGCGCATTAAGCCACAGAGCCACACAGGACTCCATATATATAGAGAGAGACTATTTTACTGTTGTTAGGTGTTGTAGAGTTGGATCTGATTCATAATGACCCTATGTACAACAAAACAAAACTGTGTCAGCCTGTGCCATCCTCACAATGTTACCTTTGAGCCTGTTGCTGCTACACTGTGTCAGTTTATCTCCTGGGGTGGGGGTCTTCCTGTTTTTTGCTGACACTCCACTATACCAAGCATGATGTCCATCTCTGCCTTGACATCCTGGCTTCTAAGGAGCATTTTAGGTACACTTCTTCCATCACAGATTGGTTTGTTCCTCTGGCAGTCTGTGGTACTTTTTTTTTTTTTTTTAAGTTTTTATTGTGAATTGAGTGATAATTACATGGGATAACATCAGTTTTTACACTCATCATTTCATTGCAATGATTATAATCTCCGTACATCATCATTCAACAGTACTTTTTTCTATTCCCTCAGTTTTTTTGGGGGGAGGGGCATGTTGAGGATGTAAACAAAAACACTCAGGAATATATAATCATTTAAACAAGCAAAGGGCATAGTCTACAAGCATACCTCCTGGACGCCAGCACACAACCTTTCTCTTTCCATGATTCTAGAATCCTCAGCTGCTCTATCTCTCCATGTCTTCATCTCTGCCTCCATCTCTGGTGTCACTGCTTCTCTGGCTAGGGTCCCACATTTCACTCATGCTTTTTTGTCCCTTGATGGTCCTAGGGTCCTCTGTTCGTGGACTGCAAGATTAACTGCTCCCCCTTTTTGCTACAAACTTCTACCTTTACAGTGTGACAGTAGCAATTACTCATGAAAACAATTATTCACTATTGAATCATAAGAATCTTATCCCTATCTACTTTCTCTGTGGTACTTTTAATACTCATCTTCAAAACCATAATTCTAATGCATTGATTCTTCTAGTTTTCCTTATTTACAGTTCAACTTACACATATATATGAGGCTATTGAAAACACCATGGCTTGGGTCAGGTGCACCTTCGTCCTCAAAGACTTGAAAAGTCTTTGAAAGAGCTTAAAAGAGTTCTTGTGCAGCAGATTTACCTAATGCAGTATGTTGTTTGATTTCTTGACTACTTCTTCCATGATTATTAATTGTGGATCCAAGCAAAATTAAGTCTTTGATAACTTCAGTCTTTTCTCCATTTATCATGATGTTATTTATTGATCCAAAGGGCTCACAGACTCCCTGCAAGCTTCCCATATACCCCTTTGGACATCAACAACAACTAATCAGTTGTTTTTAGTTTCTGTTGAGTTGATTTTGACTCATGGAGACCACATGTGTGCAGAGTAGAACTGTTCCATTTGGTTTTCGAGGCTGTGATCTTTTGGAGGCAGATAGCAGGTTAAGTCTGTCTTCCGTGGTACCTCTGTTGCTGTTGGTAAATGCTGTGGAGTTGGTTCTGACTCATAGGGACCCTGTACAGGGTTTCTGAGGAGTGGCTAGCGAGCTTAAACTGCCAACCTTGCAGTTCAAACCAACCTTGTAATTCAGCACATTAACCCACAGCACCACACCAGGTGTCTCTAGGTGGAATCAAACCACGGACATTTTAGCTAGTAGTCAAGCATTTAACCTTTTGGGTTACCCAGGAACAATTTTCCCTAATCTAGGAGAATCTAAAACAGCACCTGAGTTCTTATCAAAATTGTAACTGTCTTTTATTGTGAAACAAGAGAAACATCCCCCAAAATGGTGAGTTTCCCAGAATGAAAGCAGTGAATCATATCCTGCCCAGTGGACTCTGTCCCTGTTCTGGGTGTCTCTCTCTTTTACAGCAGGGTGATCATTCATCCTACTGACTGGGGACATCCTGGCAGGCTTCCTTAGGCCCAGACATTGTGCTTCCAGAAGCTTCTTGGGACAAGAAAAGGACCTTTATGCAGAAAACTCATTGCATCATAATAAACATTAGATCTTTATTGGATAGTTATTTGAGGTCATTTTCTCATCACCACCAGAAGGTTCAAAATGGATGTGCAAACCAGAAGATGTGAGAGTGATTGGAAGCCCAAGGAGTTGTTTTTTGCTGGGTTCAGGGGAAACTGCAATAGGAATTTTTGCCTCCAGCCTCTTGTTGAGTGACAGGAAAAGAAAAAAAGAATCATTTGAAGGCTCCCTGATTCAAATGGGTGTACAGAATGCCAAGCCCTCACTGCCCTGGAGAAAGCCAGTCTGGTGCCAACTTCGGGAACAAATGTGTTCCCACTGTCTCCTGGAAAGACTTTCCCCACCCCTGCTGAGGGGGGTGCATTTCAAAGAAGCTGACTTCTTGCCCTTTTTAATAGGACTGCAAGTGTTCCTGCTTTAATTCTAAAACTTTCCCCCAATTTTCCACTCCTCCACTGCCTCCCAGAGAAACGCTGGCATTCTGGGTCACTGAAATGGTGTCAGGTTATTAAGCAGACAAAGGGGATTAGAGGGACAGTTCTTAGCAGTGAGCACAGTTATGGTATTGAAAGCTCGTGTTGCATGTTAATGAAATGCTATAAAACATCAAACCCTAAAGGTACCAGGGAAAGCCGCCACAATCCCTCCTGGAGCTTGCCTTCCACAGCTGTGGATCTCTAAGTTACCGGCCTTTCCCATACTTTCAGAATTATGCTTTTCCTCTTCCAGAGACACGTAGACTCACTCCCGAACCGGGCTGGATTTTAAATGCTGACCACCCTATCTTTGCCTGACACCCGTGGAGCCTTTGAGTCTAAAACCCTTGTGTCTGCGAAGTCTGGTGGGCACCCTGGGAAGAAGTATCCCGTAATTAAGTTAGCTGTTAGCTTCTGGAGCTGACTGGGGTATTTCACTGCAGCTGCCTGTCTCCATCTCCCTAGCCGCCCTCCCACATCTTCCTAGGATACCGGCTGTGTGTGAAGGAGGTGCTGTTTCCCACAGCTCTGATCTAATTCAGCTGAAATTCAATCTCCGTGTGACCAACCTCAGCCAGTGCTCTCCCACCCGCCGCCAGGCTCCCCTCTCCCAGGCTGTGTATGCTGGCCATTTACACTGTCAATCCGACTGCCGCCCTGGCCCTGGCCCCTGGGTATAGACTTACGGTGTCAGTAGGCCAGCCTGGGGGGCTTGCCTGCTGCCCGGACGCTCACCTCACATCCCCATGTTCCAAGGGGAGACACCCTATACCTGCCAGTCAGAGAGTTGAATGGGGCTTGTGAGTTATCGCAGGAGAACACGCTGCTGAGCCAGATGAGGCTGAGAACCCGAAACAGATGTAAAAGACATCAGGCTTGGTTTTCCATGGGTCTTCCATGCCCAGGAAGATTTATGATCTCTTTCGACCCTCTTTTAACATAGGTTAAACTGGGCTTGTTTTATAGCAAGGAAACAAGCCTAGCTGTCACACATAAAATCACCAGGGCAACCGGCCTGCCCTGGGGTCTGTGGACCCCTGCTCCCTCTTTGTCCCAGCTTCCTTTGGCTCCATCACTCAGCCCCCGTGTTTGATGCAGACATTCCATCACAACTCCTTTATAATTCTCCATCCCCAGATAATCCACAGCTGCAAGTGGCTTTGACTCTTAATGGTCTCCAATTTGAGTTTACATCTTTATGCTGAACTAGGACATGGTAAATATCTTTTAGAAAGGCAAAGATTGCAGGGGCTAGTACCGGCCAGCAGTGTTGTGGCCTTGGCATTTTTTGGTCTAATTGTCACCTAAGTATGTTATACTGGATTCAGTGCACGTTTTTTGACAGTGAAAGCTTTGAACTTTGCTTTGCACTTCCTGTAAGAAAAGAATTTCTACCTCGGGGCAGGGAGGCACAGGAAGGCAGAGGTTTGCTGGTGCCTTTTATAAGCCCTATGAAGCATAAGGGAAGGGGTTTATAAAGGCATCATAATTAGAACTGATGTGTCAAGGCAAGCAAGCATCTACTTATGGAGCCTGACCCTACCTGTCTCCTCATAGACTGCCACAGGAACATGGGAAATCCAGCACCACTTTTGCACTGGGCTTGGGTCAACACCCAAGCCATTTTCAAGTATAAAGAAGCCCAATCATTTATCATCCGTTTTTTGCACTCAGTAGGAAAGTGATTGTCAAGGTCACCTTTTTAGTTTATTTTATTTTTAAGGAGAGGGATGCTTTACATAAAAAGCAAACATGCAACCAATCAGCTTGCATATTCTGATATACAGATATGAATGAACAGGGAGCTGGAGCTGGAAAGTGTTTCCCTTCCTTCCCCCAGACGTCCCCCAGAGTCCAGGATGGCATGACTCTGGGCTGTGCTGTCCTGGAGTGTCTGACCTTGCCATCCAAATGCCCTAGCTGAAGTCAGTCCCACAAAGAGTTCAGTCTCTGCTGTGTCCCATTTCTCTTCCTCCCTTTCTACTGGCTCCGTCCTCCCTCCCTCCCTCTCCTTCTTTCTTTTCTCAACAGTGGGTGGCTACAGGCAAAAGTAAGAGAAGAAAAGTTCTTTAACTTTTTAAAAAATTGTTTTAACCATTTTCTGGTTAGTTAGGCTACGTTCTAGAAGAAGATGATTTCAATAAATCTGGGGAACAGATTCACCCTGCCTGGGGATGAGGAAGATTCCTGAAACCAAATTCAGAAATAATTGTCTCCCTGAGTCCTGAGAAAACTGCCCCAAACGTTAACACATCAATCTTAAGGAAACAGCCCAGTTTTTACCGACTTAATTTCATATAATTATTTTAGAGTTTGAGTCTTTACAAGAAACAGGGAGTGGAGAGAACAAGATCAGAAAATTGAAGGGGGTGGACAGAGAAGAATGAGATTGTCTTTGTTTGAAGATTCCCATTTCCCCAGTGTCCACTGGTTGGTCTACGTGCTTTCATCTTTGAAGAGCAAATGCCCAGAACACTCAGCTGCAGACAGAATCACTCTGAAGGCATGGATTTTCACACAAGTCTATTTTTCAGGGACACATTTTTTATAAAGCTTTCTCTTGTCATGGGTGCTACTACTTGTATGTGCAATGAAATGAGACTGGAGAGCGCCAATCTTGACTCCTGGCTACAGAGTTTGGGGCAAGTCATGAAACCTCCGTGGGCTTCAATTACATCTCTAAATTAAAGACAATAATACTTGTCCTGCTGGTACAAGCAGTAATTCTGGGCTGCTAATCTAAAGGTTGACAGTTTGAGTCAGGCCTTTGAACCGGTTCATTCTGGTTCAACCTCTTACTGAGAATCTGTGTTTCCACTCCAGATATACTGAGTTAGAATCTACATTTTAGCAAGATTCTTATAGACACAAAGAAACACCTAGGGATCTATAAGAATCATTTGGGGATCTTGATACAATATAGATTCTAATTCAGTATCTCTAGAGTAGAAATGCAAATTCTCAGCAGGAGGTTGTTAAACCAGCATGAACCAGTTCAAAGCCCTGGTTTGAGTTAGTGCCCCAGACTGCAAAGCGGTTTGAACTGCAAGGTTGGTGGTTCAAGCTTACCAGCTGCTCCTGAAACCCTATATAGGGTTGCTATGAGTCAGAATTGATTCGACAATAACAGGTACCTCAGAAGAAAGGTCTGGTGAACTACTTCTGAAAAATCAATCATCAAAACCTTACGGAAGTGGATTCAGAAGAGTTGGGAAAGAGGGTGGAATGGAAATAGGAACCACAGGGAGGAAATGGAATAACTGGTTACAATGGAGGGGATTGCAATCATTGGGATGAAACAAAGTGTGCGATTTGTTGGATGTAAAACTAATGATCTGCTCTGAAAAAGAAAACCTAATGGAGCACAGTTTATTCAGACACACGTGAATTTGCCATGAACTGGAGTTGACTTGTGGCAACTGATTGATTTTTCCAACTGAGGATTATATAAGGGGTTTCAGGAAGTTCATGGGAAAATGGAATTAAAAGATAATGGGATTTTTTTTCAGTAAAAACATTTTAAAAAGATAATGGGATTATTTCATAAACTTTTTAAAGTCCTCTCATGTACATGAAAGCACTTTGAAAAGTTTAAAAGAAGAGCCATATAAATGAAAGGTTTTGACCAAGTTTAAATATTATTATTCTCCCATGGTGAAAGTTGTTAAGCCCTGTTCAGCTGCTAATCAAAAGGTTGGACATTCTCATCTACCGGCATCTTGGAAGAAAGTCCAGGCAGTCTGCTTCTGAAAAATCAATCATTGAAGACCCCACAGAGCATATTCCACTTGATACACGTGGAGAAACCATGTGTCAGAACTGACTCCACAGCAACTGTTTTTGAGTTTTGTTTTGTTTTGTTTTTCACATAAGAGTAAAAAGTGTAAAATTTGGTAAGTAAACCAATATCTTGGACATTGTATTTTGTTGTTTTTAAGTGCCGTTGTCATTTTCAACTCATAGCGATCCTGTATAGGGTTTCATAGCAGCAGCTGGTAGGTTTGAACCACCAACCTTGTAGTTCAAACCATCTTTGCGGTCTAGCGCTTATCCTACAGCATCACACCAGGTCTCCTGGACAAAATGTAATTGATTCAAAATGCAAATTATAAGGCTGAATTCTCCAGAAATTCTGATTCAGTCAGTCCAAGGTCCAGCCCAGGAATTTGTATTTTAAAACAAGCACCTTGGGAGATTCTGAGGCTGATAGTCCAATAACAACCTCTTTGAGCAGTATTTTGTTTTGAGAGGTGAGTACATTTCTCATTCTCTCAGTCTCTGGGCATGCTCACATTCCCATTGGGACCGGTGTGAGAATACAGCACATTACTTTCACATCCCTTCATTAATATTTCAGAATCTACAACTGGAAAGAAACAAAGCCAAATGGGGGATTATGTAGATAGGCTTGGTTGTCCTTTATTGATGAGAAAAATGCATGTCTTCTCTGAGTGAATGATAAATTGATCCAGAAAACAAAGAAGAACCCCCACCCCCCCACCTCCAGGTCCTTCTTCATAATTAGTTACACACAGATCTCATACATACATGTAAGCACATAGTTGTAAATGCATACATACTTATCTTCTACGCCCAGAGTAAACACTGAAAGTTAGAAAATTAGGGTAGAATAAACTTGAAGTTAGGTACGTTGGTAACCAGGAGTGCCAAGTACAAAGCAAGAAAACCCAGAGCCAATGGAAACATTTACAGAGTAACTTCAGAGTCACAGAACTCTAGATCCCCTTACAAACCTGTTAAGAGCACTGTTGACACAGTGGGCTAAATGTTGGTCTGCTAACAAAAAGTCAATGGTTCAAACCTACCAGCTGCTTGACAGGAGAAAACTGAGGCTGCCTGCTCCCATACATATTTACAGTCTTGGAAACTCAATGGAGTAGATTTACTCTGTCCTCTAGGGTCACCACAAGCCAGAATTGACTCCATGGCAGTGAGGGTTTCTACCTTTAAGAGAGTTCTGATGCTGTGATACAGGGATTGAGGCATAGTGTGAAGAGGGGAAAAAATACTAACATGTTTGACTATCTTCTGAATATTGGTTTCCCTTGCCTACTATTGTAAAATAGACACTGGAGTGGGACAGAAAGGAATGTTGGGAAACATGATTACTGAAAGCATGTAAGCCCATCTTCAGCCTCTAACTGATTGGAATACCTAAAAGGGGTTCTAGAACTTGCCCAGTGAAATAGGCCTCTTCCAGAGCTTTCCAGTGTATAGGATCTTAGGTGGAATCCTGAGTCCATCCAGAACCTTCTGAGGTGGGACATTCCCACTAGAAAGGACAAGCAGACCAGCCTGGAACAGCTTGAGCAACAGAAAATACATCTTCAAAGAAAGATCAGCTGGAAAAATTACATTATCATTGGCTACTACAAGAATAAGCAAGTTGTTCTCCAGGAAGCCATCAAGGCAAGCAACCAAGTCCCTTCAGGACAAACCCCCATCTAAGACTGAAACGCAAAGGGAACACATAAGCTTGCTGGGGACCACACTGGTCTACTGGTGAGTGGAAGAGGGGGGAAAGCAGCAATGAAGAAATGGGCTGAGTTAAACCAGGTTCCATAGACTCCCATTGACCTGGAAATGAAAGAGAGAAGAGGAAGGGCTGATTGGTCTAAAGTGTGGTGAGACCTGGGGACACCTGAGCCCATGGACAAGGACATAGCCACAGAGGGCTAGAGTTGAAAGTGAAGCATCCAGTTGATATGAAGTGAGGGGAGATGCAAAAGAACACCCAAACTTGCAGATAGTACCCATTTGACCTAACCTCGGTGGCTCAAAATACCAAGACAGAGGAGTCTTCACATCAAGTATCAATGCTATCTTCTCTGTATACAGGGTAGATAGGGGCGATCACCTTAGATATTGTTGTTGTTGTCAGGTGCCATCGAGTGGGAACCGACTCATAGTGACCCCATGCACAGCAGAACGAAACAATGTCCGATCCTGGGCCAACCTCACTACCACTGCCACAATTGATGCCATCA
>NW_006408519.1:60352216-60365530 GCF_000296735.1 Chrysochloris asiatica
TTGTCATTCCCTGCATAGTAAACCATATGGTTGTCAGATTCAAAATGGTCAATACCAGTCCATTTCAGTGCACTAATGCCTAAGATATCGATGATGATGTATTCCATTTAATTTTTGTCAACTTCCAATTTTCCCAGATTCATACTTTGTACATTCCATGGTCAGATTTTCAATGGCTGTTTACAGCTGTTTCTCTTCATTTTGATTTGTGGCCCATTAACAAATGAAGGTTCTGTGAGCTTTACTCCACATGGAGGAGGCATTTTTTTTCCCCCAGTCTCATTCATAGTGCCTTCCCACCTTCCGATCCTGTATCTGACAGTGTTTCTCTGCTATTCATAGAGTTTTCAGTGACTAGAGATTTGGAAGTAGTTTGTCACTCTTTCTTCCGAGTCTGTCTTTGTTTGGAAGCTCATCTGAAACCTGTCCACCATGGGTGACCCTGCTGGTTATTAAAATACCGGTGGCATAGCCCTCAGAATCACAGCAATTCAAACCACCACAGCACGACAGACGAGTGGCGGTTGTGTGGTCACTGTTAAACACGAATCTCCTTGTGCTATGGCCCTTAAGTCTGGCTCAAAGGTGGGATTTCCGTCCTCGGATGTCGTGTCAGTCAAGAGGCGGAAGAGCAGCAGGGGCGACAGGGTTGTAATGAGACGCTTTGGGCTGTGCTTGTGGGTCTCTAAGTTGGTTGAGCCCACCTCAAAGCCACGATCCAAAGGCTAGGCCAGGATCGTGCCCTCGCGTCTGGGGTAAGTAGGACAGCCTGGCTGGCCGCTGTAGTTTCTTCCCGCTAGGCAGTGTCCCCCACTTCCCTCGTCGACCTGGTCTCCAGACACTTCTCACCCCGCCGCTCTTTGGTCTGGGTTTCATTTAACATCTCCACCAGGTCTGCGCGGTTCTCGCATATCGTTCAGCCACTGCCACCTCCATTAGCGCGACCCACCTTAGATATTAGCTACTTAAAGGCACAAAGTGACTGGCTTATATGATTTCAAGGGGGAGTTTAGTTTAAGAGTATGTGGGGGAAGATAGAGTCCCACTGAATAGTTTTCATCTTGTCTAGATGGGTCTGGTAAAAAGAGATCGGGATAAGATTCTTATGATTCAATAGAGAGTAATTGTTATTACTAATTGCGATTATCACAATTGTAAAGGTAGAAGTTTTGTAACAAAAATGGGAGAGTAGTTCATTTACAGTCCAGAAAGAGAGGACCCTAGGACCATCCAGGGAAACAATCACAAGCAGAAAGTGGGACCCTATCCAGAGAAGCAACGACACCAGAGATGGAGGCAAAAATGGGGACATGGAGCAAGGGAGAAGCTGAGGACTCGAGATTCATGTAAAGAGAGGGACTGAGAGCTGGCATCCAGGAGATAGGCTTGCAGAATGTGCCTTTGGCGGTTTAAATTATTATATATGCCTGAGTATTTAAAAAGAGAGAGAGAGCTAAAATGAATAGAGAGAAATACTGTTAACTGATGGTACATGGAGGGGTTTATAATTATTGTAATGAAACAAAGTATATTATTTGTTGACTGCAAAACTGATGATCTGCCCTTGTACACTTTCATTCAATCTACAATAAAAACTTTAAAAAAAAAAGAGCCCTGATGGCGCTACAGGTTACATGTTGCGCTACTAACCAAAAGGTGAGTGGTTCGAACTCACCCAGCGCTCCTCAGGGGAAGATAAGACAGTCTGCTTTGAGCTTTTATAAGGATTTACAGCCTCAGAAACCCTATGGAGCAGTTTCTCTCTGGCCTGTAGAGTTGCTGTGAGTCAGAATCGACTCACTGGCTGTGGGTTTTTTGGGTTAGACCTCTAAAGACCCTTGAGGCTTCATTGTATTACAGCAAACCTTTGTTCACTATAATAATTCCAAGACATCAAGAAAAGTTAAATTATTTTCTAATTTTCTCTATTTAATACATTTTTAAACAATGTATTAATGATAGATTTCCATGAAAATGGTTAAAAATTAAAGAAATTTCATGCTAATAGTGACAAATCTTTAACTTTTGAGACTCTCACTTATTCAAAAATACTTATTTCCCACGTTTCTGGATAAGCATGCGTTCGTTGTCTCAGGAGCAAAGACTGGGGAGTAGTGAAGGGGAAGGAGAACAGCTGTTTTGAGTTAAACAAGAAGCATGTTAATGACAAGAGTCAGAAAGATACTCAAGGTTAGCCTGCTGGTCACAGAAGTAGTGTACTAAATGGTTGAATAAAAACAATGATCCTAGGTCTGTGATAATGGACATGCAGAAGGAGATTCCAAAGACAGCACTGACAAATGAGGTATGTGTGGCACAAAGCCATTCTCCCAAATCCCTCAGCCCAAGACTCTAATTGGAAGACAGTAAGTGCAGAGAGGGTGCTGAAAATGACTCAGTCTAACTCTCTGACCTTTGGGCTTTCCAGACAGCCTTTTCTGAGAAAGCTGATAACCTGAACTACAGGCCACAGCAAGAGTCTGAGGAGAAAAGAGAGCTATATTTTTTAAATGTCATGATTACAATGAAAATTACAGGCACTTAAGGCGCTAAGTAACAGAAGAACAGCAAGTCATTTTATTTTTAGGGTCATTCCTATAACAGGGTCGGCAAATGGTGCAGGCATTGTTGTTGTTATGTGCCGTGGAGTTGGTTCTGACCCATAGCAACCCTGCACAGGATTTCTGAGGCTGTAAATCTTTACGGGAGCAGAAAGCCTCATCTTTCTCCTGTGGAGCAGCTGGTAGTTTTGAACTACTGACCAAGAGATTGGCAACCCGATTCGTAACCACTACGCTACCAGAGCTCCTTGGTGCAGACATTACTAGTTAATTATCTTAACCTGTCTTTAGATCAGAGGCCTACCATTGCTTCTTGATTGTATGGTACCTCTTGAAATAATGAACATCAACCAATTCTTTTTGATACCATGATTCTGTGCATTCCTTCTATCTTTTTTTTTTTTTTTGATGCTTCCTGAAACAACCAATATTTTGCACATAGAATCTTCCAGTATTGCAACCTGAGGCTAGACATTTTTCTTTAGTTCTTTCATCTTGAGGAATGCTGATGGTATTCTTCCTTTGGGTTTTCTAATTCAAGATCTTTGCACATTTCATTATAATACTTTGTATTTTGTATTCTTAAGGTGACCATTGAATATTTCTATTCATATCTTTTACTTCATCATTTCTTCCCATCATTCAGCTTCTCTACATTCAAGGGCAAGTTTCAGAGTCTCTTCTGATATCTATTTTAGTATTTTCTTTCTTCCCTATCTTTTAAATAAACCATTGCTTTCTTCTTGGAAGATGTCATCCCATAACTCTTCTGGGTTTAATCATTCATATGTAGTGCATCAAATCTGCTCTTGAAATGGAACATGAATTGTTTCAACCAAATGATGTAGCATTTGAGGCACTTACTCACCTATGCCAAGAAATTTGGAAGATAGCTACTGCCTGACCAACCAATTAGAAGAGATGCATATTTATGCCCATGCCATCAAGCAATATCATATGCAAATAAATTTTTGAAAAATGGGTGCAACAGTACATTGACAGGGAACTGTCAGAAATTCAAATTGGATTTGGAAGAAGACTTGAAACCAGGGATATCATTGCTGACATCAGATGGATCTTGACTGAAAGCAGAATGCCAGAAAGATGTCTAATTGAGCATTATTTTTTATGTAAAGGCATTCTACTGTGTGAATCATAACAAACTATGAATAGCATTAATAAGAACGAGAATTCCAAAATAAACACACTTCTGGCAACATGGCGGACTAAGAAGACACGCCTATAGACTCTCTGCAACAAAGATATGGAAGATCAAATGAAACAGACACAGAGGACAATCCTGAAACCCTGGGCTTCAGAGAAAAAGTTAGAGAACTGGATTGAATACCTACTGGGAGAAGAAGGTGAGCAGACTGCAGGCCAGATGTAGTGTGGCCATCTTGAACTTGTGCAAACAGCTTTGGAAAGACAGATGGTAATCTGACAACACAGAAAAGATGAGATTTCTCCTTCCTCCCCACACTCCTCTGGATAACAAAGGTGAGGACAGCCTCCACCCTCATCTACCCCCAGTGTAGTCCCTGCTTTCCTAGAGTTCAGAGCTGTGTGACATGAGCCAGTGTGAGGCGGGTGCTCACTGTGCCATGTTGGTTCATGGATTCAAGTGGGCTGTGCTCCAGATCTATAGAATCCACATAGCCTCCAGACCAGAATTAGACTAGCTAGAACTTTCAGAATCAGATACCCTTTCCCTAGTTGCCCTTTGGTTGTGACAGACACTGAAACTAGCAACCTGAAGGCCTCCTCAACTATTGGTCCCCTGAACATAGACAACACCTAGCCATATAGAAACTCCTTCTAGGGCTGGGAACTCAGCCTCCACCCACCTCCTGAATTCCTTGACTGGCAGAAGCCCTCCAGAGTTTTCTCCTCTCTAGGTCCTAGAACTGCATTGGTTTTCTGTTTGTTTATTTTTTCTTTTATTGTTTTTGATTATTTATTCTTTCTTCTGGTACTTCCTTCTTTCACTTCCCTTGATTTTTATCCTATCTCAGCTTTTGCTTTTCTTCTTCTGTTTCTCATTTCTACCCTCTTCTTCTTCTTTTCCTTTTAATTTTTCTTTACTACTCTCTAGTTTCTTTTCA
Source organism: Chrysochloris asiatica (assembly GCF_000296735.1). NCBI lineage: Eukaryota > Metazoa > Chordata > Mammalia > Afrosoricida > Chrysochloridae > Chrysochloris > Chrysochloris asiatica. The sequence goes on from NW_006408519.1 coordinate 60,356,883, forward strand.
TCTTACCTCTGTTTTTTGTATATTTTTCTCTTTTATTTTCTCTTGGGCAGCTCTATATCCCTATTTCTCTTTTCTCATTTTAGCTATTATATTCTTATTTTCTTGTTGCTGCCCATATTTGTTGCTTTTTTGTCCTTTACTATATTCTGGAGCAAAGAAGCCAACAGCACTACAAAATACACACACAAAGCAAAATGACAACAATCAATTCACAGTTATTAATAATTACACTGAATGTCAATAGATTATATGTACGAGTCAAGAGACAAAGAGTAGCAGAATCTATAAGAAAACAGGATCCTTCAATATGCTATCTACAAGAGACACACCTTGCACACAAAGAAAAAAAACAGACTAAAAATCAAAGTATGAAAAAAGTTGTATCAAACCTAGTAGCAATCAAAAACAAGTTGATGTGAAATATTATTCTCTGACAAAATAGACTTTAAGGCAAAAATCAGCATAACAGCTAAAGAAGGACATTATTTCATGATTAAAGTGTCAATTGAACAAGACGACCTAGCCATAGTTAATATCTCTGCTTCCAATGAGAAGGCACAAAATGTATAAATCAAACTCTAATAAAATTAAAGAAAGAAATAGACACATCTGCAATAATAGTTGCTGTTGTTGTTAAGTGCCGTCAAGTTGGTTCCGATTCATAGCGGCCCTGTATAGGGTTTCTGAGAGGCAACTAGAGAGCTTGAACTGTCAACCTTTCAGTTCAAACCAAAATTGCAGTCTAGCACATTAACCTGAAGTGCCACTTTTAATATGTCATCTTTGATGGACAGAACAATTAGAAAGACACAGAAAAACTAAACAACACAATCAACCAATATGACCTCATAAACATACAAGCAATCAACCCAACAACAGAACAATATGCATTCTTGTCCAGTGCACACTCTAGAATAGATTATATGTTAGACCACAAAGCAAACATCAATGAATTTAAAAACATCAAAATACTGCAACAAATCCTCTCAGGTCATAATGATATAAAATCAGAAATCAACAATAGGAAGATCAAGGGAAAAATCATATATGGATATTAAATAACACCCTTTTTAAAAAGCTATTGGGTAATAAGATAAATAAATAATGAAATCAAATAATTGAATGAGAATGAAAACACAGCATACCGAAACCTTTGGTACACAGCAAAAGCATTACTCAGTGGACAATTTATAGCAATAAATGCATGCTTCCAAAAAGAAGAAAGAACCAAAATCAATACCTTAACCCAGCATCTCCAACAATTAGAACAAGAGCACCAAAGTAAGCCTATAGTCACCAGAAGAAAAGAAATAATAATGGTTAAAGCAGAAATAAATGAAACAGAAAACAGAAAGGCAATAGAAAGACTCAACAAAACAAGAAGTTGGTTCTTTGAAAGGATTAATAAAATTGATAAACCACTGGCAGAACAAAAGAAAAGAAGGAAACGATGCAAATAACACAAATAAGAAACAGAAAAATTATAGCAGAACCAATGAAAATAAAAAGGATAATAATACAATGCTACAGTGACTCTGTAGGATAACCATACTGGCAGTTCAAGCCCACCAGACAATCTATGGAAGAAAGACAAGGTTTTCTGCTATTGCAAAGATTTACAGTTTCAGAAATCCTATACCGGATTGCTATGAGTTGGAACTGATTCCACAGCACCTAACAACAACAATGAAGACCTGTACTCTAACAAATTTGAAAATCTAGAAGAAATGAACAAATTTCTAGGAATACATGATTTACCTAAATGAAAACACAGTGGTGGCGGTGGTGGTTATGTGCTGTGGAGTTGGTTCTGCCCCATAGCAACCCTATGTAGAGTTTCCAAGGTTGTACATCTTTATGGGATCAGAAATCCTCATCTTTCTCCTGTAGGTTGTTGCTGTTAAGTGCTATTAAGTCAATTCTGACTCATATTGACCCTGTATAAGGTTTCTGAGGAGCAGCTGGTAGGTTTGAACTACTGACCTTGTGGTTCACAGTTCAATGCTGATCTTACAGTGTCACACCAGGAGTCCTAGCAACCGTATCTTGTTGTTGTTGTTAAATGCCATGGAGTCAGTTCTTACCCATAGGGACCCTGTATAGGGCTTCCAAGGAGTGAATGGTGAGCTTGAACCACCGATCTTGCAGTTCAAACTGACTTGGCAATGCAGCACATAAACCCACGATGTCACCCATAGGATTTCCAAGACTGTAATCATGTATTTGTGTGTGAAAGATTAAAAATATATATATACAGTTTATCCCATTCATGAACAGGAATTCTAAAAAGTTTTACATTTTAAAAATTACTCTGTATATTACAAAGATATGTCAGTTTACAACACATTGAGTGAATTTGAAAAATATATGCAGTTTCTCCCACTCATTATCAGGAAATATAAGAGTTTGACATGTTTTCAATGTATTCTGTATTACAAGATTAGAAAAATTTTTGACTGAGAAAAAAGTATATAGTTTTTCCCATCTGTGAACAGAAATTGTTGATACTTTTACAAGTTTTCAAAGTACTCTTTGTATTACCAAGTTGGGAAATTTTCTAATGCAATTTAAGTGTGAGGAAAAATATATACAGTTTCTTCTTTTTATGAACAGGAATTCTAAAGAGTGTTCTATTTTAAAAACGGTGAGAAAATATATACAATTTCTCCTGTTAATAGATAGGATTTTGGGAGTGTTGAGTAACGGTAAGGATTAGGATTAAGACTATGGTTAAATCTAGGCTAAACCTAGGACTTCATTTATGGTTAGGACTAGGGTTAGGCATTGGGCCAGGACTAGGAGTAAGGCTTGGTATAGTTTTAGCATTACATTTAAGTTTAATTTTTTTTAATCTACTTTTTCCTTTTCATTTGGAAGTTTTATAACCATATTATTCTTTCACTTTAATTTGTAGGATTTTTTTGTTGCAAACTGGTTCCCTATTTTCAGTCTTGAAAATTTGTTTTACTGTAGCCATGTAGGATAAGCACTGAACTGCTAAACGCAAGATTGGCAGTTCAAACACAACAGCTACTCCTCTGAAACCCTGTAGAGGGTGGCTATGTGTCAGAACCAACTCAACAACAACTTATCTGGGTTGAGTTCTGGGTGATATTGTCAAGTATGTTAATCTCAGGTTGTTGTCTGCTGTTATTGGTACTCTTTCCAAAGAATTCTCATTAGTATTTTTTATAAGGTTGGTCTGGTTTTTACAAATTCTTTTACTTTCTGATTATTTAAATATGTCCCAATTTCTCCATCATATTTTATGGACAATTTCGCTGGGTATATGATTCTTGGCTGGAAATTTATTTTTCTTTCAGAGTTTTATATATTTCATCTCACTATCTTCTTGCCTACATGTTTTTGGTTAAGAAATCAGAGCTTTGCTTTATTAGTGTTCCTTTGTAGGTCATATTTTGCTTTTCCTGAACTGCTCTCAGGATTATTTCTTTGTTCGTGGTTTTGAAAGTTAAACTATGATATTTCGTGGTAATTTCTCTTGGGGGTAATTTTCTCCTGTTTTGAGTTCCTTCAACTTCTTGAATACATATCTTCTAGTCTTTCATGATATTAGGGATGCAATTCTTGGACAATTTTCTCTGGTGTTTGGTGTTTTGTTTGTTTTTGTCTCTTCTTATTCTGGAATTCCACTCACACGTAGATCATTCCACATAAATCTTAGGCTTTCTTCAGACTTTTAGCTTTTGTTTTTTCTGATTGTTCCTCTAGCAGATAAATATTGAGAAATTTGTCTTCAAGTTCAATAATCCAGTCTTCCATTGATTCAATTCTACTTCTTTGTCCTTTCCATGTATTATCTATTTCTGAAGTCTTAGTATTAATCTTCTGGCTTTTTAACTGCTGCTTTTTGTATGCTTTTCAATGTTTCATTTATTTTATAAAATTTTTCTTATATTATTCTAAATTATTCTTATATTATTCTATATTATTCTAAATTATTCTGAAGTTATGTCCTTGTTTTACTGTATTTGTACTTTTCTTAATCTATCAACGTTATCTAAATACCTTTTTTTTTTAATTCCTTTTAAATTGTAGTTCTGATGTAATTTCTGATAATATATTTTCTGTTTCCATATTTTGGTCACTTGTTTAAGGCACTCTGTCTTGTTTCTTTATGAAAACTGAAATTATTGTTTCTAGAATTTTGTGGTGTCATTTTTCTTGTATTTAACTGATGATTATATGTTGATGTGCTCTCACCACCTGTCTCCCAGTGGATGTGAAAGACACCAGAAGTGTGAATGCAGTTCTCTTTTCAGTGTTTATGCAGCATAGTTCAAGGTATGTTCATATACCTCCTGAAGTGGAAGTGATTCATCTGGCATCCGATCCCAGGCAGAGCAGAAGCTGAGTAGAAGGGGTGGTCCCTCACACCCCCTTCATCATCAACCTTCAGCACAGGTATTGTGTTTCTAGGTTGCTATATCAACAGCTGCCAGCAAAAACTCAAGATGGCCACACTACTCCAGGCCAGCCAACATCCCATCAATCTGTCTACTCGCCTGTTGTTCCTCATCAGTTTCCTCTTCTAGTTGGCCCTCAATCCACCTCTCTGTCCTATTCTCTGAAGATCAGATTCCAGAATAGCAATATCTGTTTCACTTGGCCTCCTATGTCCTTTTTGAAGAGGATCTGCTCAGCATATCTTCCTACTCTGTCATCTTACTGTAGGAGACCAAGGCTGTAATCTTTATGGAAGCAGATTGCAACATCTTTCCCCCTCAGAGTGGTTGGGTTTGAACTGCCAACCTTTTGGTTATCAGCTGAGTGCTTAACCCTTGTGTAACCAGAGCTCCTAATTTATGCTGTTGCTATTATTTTTGTTAGATGCCATCGAGCCAGTTCTGACTCATAGCCAGCCTGTGCTAAACAGAATGAAACACTGCCTGATCCTGTGCCATCCTCAAAACTGATGTCATGCTTGAGCCTGTTGCTGCTGCCACTGTGCCAATCCATCTCATTGGGAAAGTCTTCCTCTTTTGTCACTGAACTGCTATGTTACTGAGCATGATGTCCTACTCCAGGAAATTATCTCTTCTGATAACATGCCCAGGTTGTGAGAGATGATGCCTAGTCATCCTCACTTCTAAAGAGCATCCTTTCTGCACATCTTCCAAAACAAATTTGTCGGTTCTTCTAGCAGTCCATGGTACTTTAAATATTCTTCTCCAACACCATAACTCACAAGCACCATTTCTTCTATAATCTACCTCATTCATTGTCCAACATTCACATGCATATGAGGTCATTGAAAATACCATAACTTGGGTTAGGTGCACATTAGTTCTCAAACTGATATCTTTGCTCTTCAACACCTCAAAAAGGCTTTGTGCAGCATATTTGCTTAATGTAATATGTCATTTGAGTTCTTGACTGCTGCTTCCATGAGTGTTGATCATGGATCCAAGCAAAATGAAGTCTTTGACAACTACAATCTTTCTCCATCAATCATGATATTATTTACTGGTCCAATTGTGAGGAGTTTTGCTTTATTTACATTGATGTGCAATCCATACTGAAGGTTACAGTCTTTGACCTTCATCAGCTAGTATTTTAAGTCCTCTTCATTTCCAACAAGCAAGGCTGTATCATCTGTACATCACAGGTTGTTAATGAGTCTTCCTCCAATCCTAAGGCCATGTTCTTTTTCTTACAGATTGAATAAATATGCTGAAAGGATATAACCTTGATGCACATATTCACTGATTTAAAACCACTCTCCCTGCTATGCCCTGGAGGGATATGCTGAGCGGTTCCAGAAAACTGGTCCTGGCCTCCGAACCCTATCGGAGGGTTAGCAGCCCTAGAGACTGCCATCCAGTGCACCCAGCCTGAGCTCCGTCAACCAGGAGTGCAGGGGATCCCCAGGGTTCATGAGCTCAAGATTGAAGAATATGTGCAATGGGGGCTGGAGCGAGTGGAGCTGGATCCCCAGCTGCCCCGGAATCTGACTGCCCTTCAGACCCACCAGGCCCAGGAGAACCAAGTGGTAGCCTTTTTCAGTCTGGCCTTTTTGCTGGCCCCACTGATGGAGATGGTGATTCTGCTGGACCGGCTGCTCTACCTTCAAGAACAGGCCCTGAGCTCTCTCCCAGAAACCTGGTCTGGTAGCCACCAAACACCCTTGGGTCAGGCCTTCTCTGCCCTGGAAACTGAAGACAGCTGACAAAGTCTGAGGAAGAGCACATCTCAGATCCCATCTGAAACCAACCGCACCAGAGTGGGTGGCAGAGTCTGCACCTCCTCACCCAGAGAACCAGCATCTTTACCCTCCTTGAAACACTGGTGTCCTACAAGTCTTCAGTTTCATACCCTTCTCTCCATGTGTTATAGGATATGATGTAAGATTTTCTTTTTCATTTATTAAAAAGTTGACATAAAAAAAAGAAATCAAATGATGTAAATTACATCATGCAAATCTGCTGAAATATATCTCTTTCAAGTGAAAAAAATAAAAATAATAAACAACACTCTATATCTCCTACTTCTGTTCAAACAACTGCCTCTTGGTCTATGTATAGGTTCCTCATGAGCAAATGAAGGTCTTGATAGCTTTGCTCCATTCACATCATTATAGTCAACTCTACTTTAAGGACTCAGCTTTTTCTCAGTCGTATTTGGAGTACCTTCTAACCTGAGAGGTTCATCTTCCAGCACTATGTCTGACAGTATTCCACTGCTACTCATAAGGTTTTCAGTGGCTAACCATTCAGAAGTGGTCCACCCCCCTCTCTTCCTAGTCTTAGTCTGGGAGCTCTCCTGAAACCCGTCTACCATGGGACCCTGCTGGTATTTAAAATATCAGTGAAATAGCTTCCAGGATCACAGCACCATGCAAACCACGACAGCATGACAAAGTGACAGACAAATGGTAGAATTTATGCTGTAGATTATAGGAAACACAAGCGAAGGGCACCATGTGATACTGCAAACAGCAAGTCAAGCATCTCCTGGACCTGTCAGAAGCTAGAAAGAGGCTGAAAAGTTTTTCTCAGTCAGAGCCCTCAGAAGGAATCAGTATGACTGTTCCCCTGAGGTGAACTTCTAGTCTCTAGAATATGAAACAAAAAATTTCTGTTTTTATAAGGTAGTAAGTATATTGTATTCTGTAATGGCAGCCCCAGAAAACTAACACACATAAGAATGTGCATTTGTATTTCCTATTATAAATACAAATATTATTTGTATAGGATCAGCACTGGATTGTGAACCACAGGTTAGCAGTTCAAGCCCCCCAGCTGCTCCTTGGAAACTCTATACAGGGTCACTATGAGTCAGAACCAACTCAACGTTGTTTTGTGCTTAGTAGCAACAAAATAATTAATATGGAGTCCCGGTGTGGTGTTGTAGGATAAACACTGAACTGCTAACTGCAAGGTCAGCCATCCAAACCCACCACTGGCTCCTTGGAAACCCAATACAGGGTCTCTGTGAGGCAGATTGACTAGATGAAACTTAAAAACATAATAATAATAATGTAATTGTATTATAATATACTTATCTGATAAAGATATGGTAAAAGTATATTTGTATTGTAAGAAATACAAAAAATATAATTTGTATTATTACTGTTGTTGTTGTTGTTAAGTGCTGTGGAATCAGTTCCAATTCTTGGTGACCCTGTATAGGCCTTCCAAGGCTTTAAATCTTTGCAGGAGAAGAAATCCTTATCTTTCTCCCAAGGAGCATATGGCTGGCTCAAACCACTGACCATATGATTTGAAGTTCGGTACTTATCTTATGGGAGTCCTGGTGTGACACTGTGGGTTAATGCGCCAGACTGCAAAGATTTTTGAACTGCAAGGTCAGCAATTCAAGCTCACCAGCTGCTCCTTGGAAACCCTACACAGGGTCACTGTGGGTCAGAACTGACTTGACAGCACTTAACAACAACAACAACAACTTATTGTATATATTGTTGATGTTGTTAAGTGCTGTCGAGTCAGCTGCAACCCATAGCCACCCTGTATAGGGTTTCTGAGGAGCGGCTGGTGAGTTTGAACCACCCACCCTGCAGTTCATATCAACCTTGCAATTCAGTGCATTAGTTCACAACTCCATATATACGAAATATAAATAGACATACATTCTTATGTGTATTAGTCCCTGAAGTTTCCATATAATTATATTTGCATTATAAGAAATACAAAAAATATAATGTGTATTATAAGAAATACGAATATGTATACATTCTTAGGTGTATTGGTTTCCTGGGACTACTGTAACAAAATACCCCACACTAGGTAGCTTATGGGGTCCTGGCTATGGCACTGTGAGTTAATGTGATGACTACAAAGTTAGTTTGAACAACAAGGTCTGCAGTTCAAGCTCACCAGCTGCTCCTCAGAAACCCTATACAGAGTTTCTACGGGTTGGAACTGACTCCGTGGCAGTTAACAACAACAACAAGTAGTTTATAAGAACAGAAGTAAAACTCTCCCTATTTGTAGACGATATGATCCTATACATAGAAAACCCCAAAGGCTTAGGAAAAAAGCTACTAGACCTCATTGGAAGATTCAGCAAAGTGGCAGGATATAAGATCAACATACAAAAATCAGTTGAATTTTTCTACAACATAAACAACAGCATTGAAAAGGACATTAGGAAAGCAATACCATTTA
>NW_006408519.1:60370207-60377601 GCF_000296735.1 Chrysochloris asiatica
ATATATATATATATATTAAGAGGTCATAGGCATCAGCTACTACCTATATATAAACAACTTCTAAATGCAGCTCTTTCCTCAGCCTGGATTCAGATTTCCAGTTGCCTACTGGACATCTCCAGATGGATAACCCATAACTTCCAAAATGTTCAACGTCTCATATAAATAACTGCATCATGCTATGTATATTTTTTGGACTCAAGTCAAGTTGCTTCCTTCCAGATGTAGGTTTGTTGCATGTCACTGTTTCTGCTTATTAAATTTTTGAGATGACGTAAGACTAATAGGCTGAATAATCACAGACACAGCTGTCCCATCACACCAGAGAGACAAAGAGTGACACTGGCTGATTTTAAAGGATGTTTTAAGCAGGGCTCCAAACCAGTTCATTCTAGTTCAACCCCCCCGCTGAAAATTTACATTTCCGCCCCAGATATGCTGAATTAAACTCCACATTGTAACAAGATACTTATGGACACAGAAGTATCACCTGGATATCTTATTAAATGTAGATCTTAATTTAGTAGATCTGGGGCAGAATCACAAATTCTCAGTGGTGGGTCAAAGCAGAATGAGCCAGTTCCAAGTCCTGGTTTTAAGGAGTTATTCAAGAAATGTGATATAAGGAAAGTTTGGTGTTTGGTGCCTTCCAATTTGGGGCTGTTTGCCTTGAGGATAGAAACCTGCTCACTCTGATCCCATTCCAAAAATGCTCCTGCCCACATGGTATTTCCTCATAAATACAGGGAAATGGAACCAGAAAGGAACATTGGAGCGCTAATAAAATTCCTTGATACAGCTAGGAGGTTGTTGCAATCTAAAGAGGTGCTATGTCTTGTCTAAAATCACAGAAATTCCGTGACAGAGCTGTAACTAGAACCAAGTTCACTTATGGTGTCCCTCTCTCCTTTCTGCCTTCACAACCACACTACAATGAAGATGAACACCTTTCCCAGGGGTATTTACATTTTGTTTTTTTAAGTGACATCAAGTCATTTCCCACTCATAGCAATCCTGTATAAGGTTTCTGAAGAGCAGCTGGTAGGTTTGAACTGCTGACCTTGTGGTTCACAATCCAGAGCTAATCCTACAGTGCCACATCAGTAGTCTGAAGTGCCAGTAACCAAGCCAACCCAGCTGTAGGGGTTGAACATCAAGAACCAACTGCAAATATAGCAGGTATTATTGGATAGCTACCTATGAGATTCTATAGTCTAGAACACATCTCTTTCAATATCAGAGAGGTCTAATGTTTTTGCAAAGCTTAATTGTCCTGGTGTGGCACTGTCAGATCAGTACTGGACTGTGAACCACAAGGTCGGCGGTTCAAAGCCACCAGTTGCTCATTGGAAACCCTGCACAGGGTTGACTGTCAGTCAGAACCAACTCGACTGCCCTAAACAACAACAACAACATTGTCTTATAAATTTCTTTCAGTATTAACATCTTCACAGTTGGAGAGGAAAACCCCTCTAGAATATTATACTATTGTATAATCTATGTGTCATAATGGGAGTCATCACATAATTTGGACCTTTTCAGAAACCCTATACAGGATAGCTATGAGTTGGAACCGACTCAACAGCACTTAAGAACAATAACAACAATTATGCATGTTGTGAGTGTGATGGATCTGTAGAATAAACACTGGACTGTGAACCACAAGGTCATGGTTCAAACCCACCAGCCACTCCATGGGAGAAAGATGAGGTTTTCTGTTCCCGCAAAGATTTCCTGCCTCCGAAACCCTGTTCAGGTTCTCTGTGAATCAGAAATGACTCCACATTACTTACCAAGCACCATTATGCATGTTATAATATATATTATTTCCCCAAGGAAAACGAAAGCTATTAAGAAATAACAGTTTCTTTTTCCATTTGTTCTTGGAATTTTGTTGCCAATATAGTAATTGTTTAGCTACAAATTTGACTAAAGGTGTGGCGTGAGGTCATGAACATGGACTTGGACCCAGGAGAAACCTGTGTTTACTCCCATCAGTGATTGTCAAGCCCAAGCAAGTGGCCATTTCTTTTGAGTAGCCAAACTGGTTTGCAAGGGAACCAGCATCCCTGGTATTCAGCATTACTTATTTAGTCTGACCTCAATTTCTTCTAATTTCCACATCCTTTCTATTTTCAAGACCGGAAGCATGCCTGACATTTCCTTTTATCTTCATCTCTCTTTCCATTTCCTTCCCATTTACTTTACAAAGGTAAATGTAAGTGAAATTAAGAGGATACATCAAAAAGTGTTGCTAGAAAACCATAGAAACCTTTATTAAACAAAATATTAAAATAAGAAAGGTTTCCATCTATTTCACTCCTAGGGACACTCTATCTAATTAGTCAATGCCATAGATCCACATGAGTCAGGCTATTCTGATCAGTACTTTGATTCTACTATCCATAACAGTAACCACAGCCACCTTGTCTTCATTGATTAAGTGATGCCACTTGGCCCCTACCACTATGGGGTCTAATCAGTCCCATTGTGATTGTTGTTGTTATTGTTAGGTGCCATCGAGTCCATACTGATTCATACCCACCTTATGCACAATAGAATGGAACACTGCCCAGTCCTGCATCAACCTCACAGTCGTTATTATATTTAAGCCCATTGCTGCTGTCACTGTGCCAGTCCGTCTCCTTGGAGGGCTTCCTCTTTATTAATGACCCTGTACTTAAACAAGCATGATGTCCTTCTCCAGGGACTGATTCCTCCTGATAGTATGTCCGAAGTATGAGAGGCAAAGTCTTGCCATCCTGGCTTCTAAGGAGCACTTTGGCTGCACTTCCAACACAGATTTGTGTGTTCTTTTTGCAGTCCATGATACTTTCAATATTGTCCTACAACACCATAACTCAAACACATGAGTTCTTCTACAATCTTCTTTATTCACTGTTCAACTTTCACATGCATATGAGGTTATTGAAAATATCATGGCTTGACACAGTTGCACCTTAGTCCTTAAACTGACATCTTTGCTCTTGAACACTTTAAAGAGATCTTGTGTAGCAGATTTGCCTAATGCAATATGTTGTTTGAGATTTCTTGACTGCTGTTTCAATGAGTGTTGATGGTTGATCTGAGCAAAATGAAGTCTTTGACATCTTCAGTCTTTTCTCCATGTATCTTGATGTTATTTACTGGTCCAGTGGTGAGGATTTTTGTTATCTTTTTGGTGAGGTGCAACCCATACCAAAAGCTGTGGTTTTATATCTTTATCGGTAAGTATTTTAAGTCCTCTTTACTTTCAGCAAGTCAGGTTGTATCATCTGCATATCACAGGTTGTTAATGAGCCTTCCTCCAACCCTGATGCCATTTTTCTCCACATAACCCAGTTTCTTGAATTATTTGCTCATCATACAGATTGAGTAAGTATGGTGAATGAATACAGCCCTGAAGCACACCTTTCCTAATTCTAAACCATTCAGTGTTCCCTTGGTCTGTTAGGTGTCTTCATTCAATTAGGACAGTTCCTAGCGTCCAATCTGGTTTACATAATATAGCAATCACAGCAGTTTACAAGGATGTCGAGGCTCTCTTCACAAACTTCTTCCTCACTACTGTGGTTAAAGATGTATCCTCTGGGCATTCCATATGTGGGTTGATGGGTTTATCCTCATAAATCCAATCTAACATGCTAATTTCCCAAATCCTTTGGATTCCTTCCTCAACAGAATACCAAGGCAGGTCTGGTATTTCAACTTAATTGCAGGCCACTCTCTGGTAGCGTAGTGGTTACGAATCAGGCTGTGAACTGTAAGGTCAACAGTTCAAAACTACCAGCTGTTCCGCAGGAGAAAGATGAGGCTTTCTGCTCCAGTAAAGATTTACAGCCTCAGAAACCCTGTACAGGGTCGCTATGAGTCAGAACCGATTCCACAGCACATAACAACAACAACAACACAATCTATAAGGAACTCTGGTAGCATAGTGGTTACCAATCAGGCTGCTAACCTCCAGGTTGGCAGTTCAAAACTACCAGCTCTTCCACAGGAGAAAGATGAGGCTTTCTGCTCCTGTAAAGATTTACAGCCTTGGAAACCCTGTGCAGAGTCACTATGAGTCTGAACCGACTCCATGGTACTTAAAAACAATAATAACACAATCTATGGAGTCCTGTTGTGGTGCTGTGGGCTAATGTGTCAGACTGCAAAGTCATTTGAACTACAAGGTCAGTAGTTCAAGCTTACCAGCTGCTCCTTGGAAACCCTATACAGGGTAGCTATGGGTCAAATCAACTCGATGGCGCTTAACAAAACAACAACAACACAATCTATGCTATAGCCAAGTAAACTATTAGATCTTCTCGTAACCTATTTTTTTTTATTTTTAATCTTTTATTGTGAATTATGTGATAGTTTACATGGGAGACCATTAGCTTTACATTCATCCTCTCCTAACCTCTTAAACTGAAGAATCTGTGCTTAGCAGGCCCATATCAATAAACTTAGACTGATCCAACCCTATGTTCCTTGCAACATTATCCCACACCCTTAATAGCCATTCCCACACATATTCTTCTAGCTTTTATGTGTACATATTGTAAAAATAAAGCAGATCTTTTGAAGTTAATATACTTCCTGGGTCAGAAATTGAATTTCACCTTTTGGGGCTTGATGGAACTTAAGTCTACTTATATGTCTAGAAGCATTAATTGGTGGAGGTTTTTCTCGAGAACATTCAGCAATATCTTGCAAGACATCTACCCTAGGTGATGCCAGGAAATGCCTCAGGCATCATCTCAGCAGGCACAATTGAGTTACTCTCTTCAAAACTGGGCAGAAGAGATGTTTTTACTGATAATGGAGTAACCTCTTCAGATGGGAGAGGTTGGGGCTGTTGGAAAGAGTGAGTCAGTGGAATTTACTGGTCCTGGTATAGCACTGTAGAATAAAGCACTGGACTGCAAGGTCAGTTTGAACCACAAGGTTAATGGTTCAAACTCACCAGCCGCTCCTTGGAAATCCATATGGGGTCGCTGAGTCAGAACTGACTCGAAGGCACTTACAACAACACGTCCCCAGCTTCCTGATTATCTTTCCAAATGTCCCCATCCCAAGTTTCAGGATCCCATTTCTTACCAACCAATGCCCTTATTTTAGCAATCATTCCAGATCGGGAGTTGAGCTAGCATTGTAATTCAGCCTGTCTTACATTAAGACTCTGGATTTGGCTTTTGAAGATAAGGGTTTGAACTGCAAGGTCAGTGGTTCAAGTTCACCAGCCACTTCTCAGAAACCCTGTACAAGGTCGCTATGGGTCAGAACCAACTCAACGGCACGTAACAACAATATGTTCCAAAGAAAAACCTCCACCATTTATTGCTTCTAGATTATTACTACTATAGGAAACTAGGCTTTCTTTCATGGCACAAGTGACATTTTTGAGATCTTTTATATGGCACTTGAGTTGTGATTCCTTAGCTCCGAGTGCATTTCTTTCTTTTGTACCACTTGCTATATTTTAAGTAGGACCCACCAACCAGCTCTTCTTAAATCTGTCTATCGTGGGTGACCGTGCTGGTATTTGAAATACCAGTGGCATAGCTTCCAGCATCACAGCAACATGCAAACTAGCCCAATACAACAAACTGACAGATGCATGGTGGGTCTGGATTACAGTTGGGAAATCATACTTGCTATTTTAAGTAAAGAAAAGCATATATGATTAATTGACATATATTATAAGTGTATTCATGTTCAGGTTGTGGGTCTCCACAAAAATGTCTCAAAGAGCAGAAATTTAATTCTGCTAGCTCCTCAGAACCATGTCTGGTAGAAGATCCAATACATATGAGTGATTGAACAACACTTGCTGGTGCTGATGGTCCTCCAAATACCTACTAAATATGCGGAAGGATTAGTAAGTGGCTAGCTGTACTGGGATATAAATCTCCTTGCTCAGTTGTGTACTTCTGCACATAATTAAAGGTTAAAGATGTGTTGTGTGGGTTTTTATAGAAATCAGAAGTACATGCAATTCTTCTGAGGGCTTGCTGATTACTGTAATGCATTGTGTTTTAATTTTGATCTCTGGAAAATATCAGGAACAAGGAAAGAACTTTCCACCCCCACTCCATCAATCCATAGGAAAAACAGGGTTGAATAATACAAACATCTTGGATCGACACATTTTTGAAAATAAGAAACTCTCTCACCCCTCCAAGAGGCCTGAAGTCTGCAGAGTTTGTCTGCCAAGAGAGTGGGTTTTGGCAGCACTCCTTGTAAACTTCAACCACAGGAGACCTCTGATTAAATTGAAATGGTTTCCTCTGGTCAGATTTGGTTGGTGGTACACCCCTCTCAGGATGTGAATTCATCATGTTTTCTGTGGGGTGAGAATGGAGCACTACAAAGGCAGGTAAGGGTGACTATATGTGTCAGAGGTTGTGCACATGTGTGTATACATGTGCGTGCACACAAGCACACACATTGACCCCCTAGCATTTCTAATCAGGACACTGACATTACTCAAAAGAATCTTGGAAGAATATACTTATGCTTAGTCATCTTCAGTATTTTTTAAATGATTATGATTTAATCAACAAAAACCAGGGCAAGAACACTGAAAATGATGACAGGAAAAAGGCAAAATTTTGCAAAATTTCTATAACTCCTTTGCCTGGCCTCCTCTGACCACATATTCATTCTATGTAGCCTTGAAGGAGTCAGCAGTATCTGGAAAGAAGGGCCATGTCCTCTGGTTTCAAGAAGGTGGGAGCAACAAAAAGAAAGTAAGGGAACAAGAAAACTAGACTACTAATAATAGAGCAACCAGAGGGAATTAATGAGAATGCTGACACATTGTGAAAATAGTAACCAATGTCACTAAATAATATGTGTAGAAATGTTCGTGGGAATCTAACATAATGACAAGGATGAGTCCTGGTGTTGTGCTGTGGGTTAATGCGCTGTACTGCAAAGTCGATTTGAACCACAAGGCGGGTGGTTCAAGCTTACCAGCCTCTCCTCAGAAACGTTATACAGAGTCACTATGAGTTGGAATGGACTTGATGTCATTTGACAACAACAACGGCAAAGATGGGGGGGGATATTCTTTCTGGTCACTAGTTCCAGGACTTCAACTTCTGCTTTACAAAATACACCAGCCTGACTAAATCCTCACAGTATTCCCATCATGGAGTTTTCAAAATGAGTAACAAGTACTCTCCAAGTGCACAGCAGATATTTATGTCACTTCTAACCATTTTGTTCCATTCTGTGATATATTATCAATCCTAGCCTCTATGCCTATTACTATGGGCCCATTTTGAAGTGAGTTGCTAATAAGTAAGGATAAAGGTGGACTTAAGGAGTAAAGATCTGTTTCGGAAGAAGTGCAGCCAGAGCTCTCCTCAGAGGCCAAGATGGCCAAACTTCGTCTCTCA
>NW_006408519.1:60379565-60387368 GCF_000296735.1 Chrysochloris asiatica
CAGAGTGCTCCTTGGAGGCCAAGATGGCCAAACTTCATCTTTCATACATCAGACATATTGTTAGGAGGAAGCAGTCTCTGGAGAAGGACATCATGTTTGGTAAGGTGGGGGGGTCAGAGAAAAAGAGGAAGACCCCCAATGAGATCGATTGGCCAAGTGGCAGCATCAATGGACTCAAGCGTGGCAACAGAAGTGAGGTTGGCCCAGTATTGGGCAGTGTTTCGTTCTGCTGTGCATATGGTCGCTATGGATCAATACGGACTCAATGGCACCTAACAACAACAACATTTCTCCTGGTGTGGTACTGTAGGCTAATGCATCAGACTGCAAAGTCGTTTGAATTGCAAGGTTGGTGGTTCAACCTCACCAGCTGCTCCTTGGGAACCCTATACGGGGTCACTATGGGTTGAAGTTGACTTGATGTCATTTAACAACAACAACAACCTTTCTAGAGAGCTGTAGGATAAGCACTAGACCGGTAACCACAAAGCTAGCAGTTCAAATGTACCAGCAGCTCTCGGAAATCCTATATTCCAGGGGTGGGGAACCTTTGTTCTGCCAGAATTTATAACCTCATTCACAGGCCATACAAAATTATTAACTTAAAAATTAGCCTGCTATAATATGATTGGCTACTACAAAAATTGTTCACCAGGAAGCCATCAAGGCAAACAACCAAGTCCCTTCAGGACAAGCCCCACTCTAAGACTGAAACTCAAAGGGAACACATGAGCAGGCATGTAAGCTTGCTAGCAACCACATTGGTCTGCTGGTGAGTGGAAGAGGGTGAGAGGCAACAATGAAGAAATGGACTGAGTTCAACCACATTGCATAGACTCCTGTTGACCTGGAGATGAGACAGAGAAGAGGAAGGGCTAGTTGGTCCAAAGTGTGGTGAGACCTGGGGACACATAAGCCCATGGACAAGGACATAGCCATGGAGGGCCAGAGCTGAGACTGAGACATCCAGCTGATATGAAGTGAAGGGAGATGCACAAGAACACCCAAACTTGCAGATAGTACCCATTTGACCTAGCCTCCGTGGCTTGATAATCAGAACTTGACTAGAGGAAGATTTTTTTTTTTTAATGTTTTTTGATAAAGGAAACAATGGTAAATTGCTACAATTTGATGAACTTGACCTATACTCATGGAGGTAGTAGCTCAAAATACCAACAGAAAGGGAAGCAGTCTTCACATTCAAAATCAATACTACCCTTTCTGTATATAGGATAGATAGGGACAGGCAACTTAGACACTGGCTACCTAAAATGGAAGGGGCTATAAAGGCATGAAGTGACTGCCTTACAAGTTTTCAAGAGGGAGTGTAGTTTCATAGTGTGTGGGGGAAGGTAGATTGCCCACTGAATAGTTTTCATACTGTCTAGGTGGCTCTGGAAAAAAGAGATGGGGATAAGATTCTTATGATTCAATAGTGAGTAATTGATATGACTAATTGAGACTGCCACAATTGTAAAGGTTGAAGTTTTGTAACAAAAAGGGGGGGGGGGTGATGTAGTTAATCTTACAGTCCAGAAACAGAGGACTCTAGGACCATCAAGAGAGAAGAGCACAAGAGAAGCAGCGACACCAGAGATGGAAGCAGAGATGGGCCATGGAGAGAGGGAGCAGCTGAGGACTCTAAATTCATGGAAAGAGAGGGACTGAGAGCTGGTGACCAGGAGGCAGGCTTACAGAATGTGCTCTTTGGTGGTTTAAATTATTATACATGCCTGAGTGTTGTTTTTATTTATTTTATTTTTTAAAAAAAAGAGCTAAAATGAATAGCAAGAAACATTGTTAACTGATGGTACATGGAGGGGATTATAATCATTGTAATGAAACAAAATATATGTTTTGCTGAATGTAAAACTAATGATCTGCCCTGTAAAGTTGCACTCAAATCACAATAAAAACTTTCTTTAAAAAATGAGCCTGCTACATTTGGTGAGACATGAGATGGCTGGACCAGCGATTGCTTTGGCAGGTCCAGACCAAATGATTACCATGGGCGTTATATGGCTTACTAGTCAGACATTCCCCACCCCTGCTATACAGGGTCGCTGAGTTGGAAATGACTAGACAACACACACAAAAACAACAACCTGACTAGAGGGTGTAACTCAAGTCACCATCCTTTGTTTCCTTAAGGACATGATCTGAGTCCAATATTTGGGAATTTTTTAGCAAAGTTTTTCTTTTCTATAACTGTCTTTTACTGACCCCTCTTTTTTATTCTTAGGTTTGTTTTGTTTTTGTTTTTTTCTCGTTGTTGCCTCTTTTTTTCTATTGTATGTTTTTTTTCTTTTTCTCTATCCTTTATGACTTTATGTTTTCACTATTCTTTGATTGTTTGCTTTGACTTATTTTCTTGTATTCTTGTGGGTGTGTCTTTTCTCTTCAGGACCCACCTGAAAGGAGACAGAATCCATGCCCACAGAGCCCAGCTACAACTATGCCCTCTGCAGCTCCACAGAAAGAGCAAGAGCCAATATCAGCAGCTATACCAACTGATCACAAGCCAACACCAGCCAAATCCACCCTAAACTGATCTGTAAGAATGGCAAATGGAGAACCAGGCACACTGTTATTATCTAATACAGGGCTGGGGAACATTCGACCTGCAGGCCATATGTTGTTGGTAAGTATCGTCTAGTCGATTCAACCCATAGCAACCCTGTGTAGGGTTTCCAAGAAGCATCTGGTGAGCTTGAACCACCAACCTTGCAGTTCAAATGACTTTGCAATCTGATGCATTAGCCCATAGTGCCAAACCAGGACTCCACATATAAGGCAACAAAATCATTTGGTCTGGCCCTGCCAAGGCAACGACAGTTCCAGCAATCACATTGTTGTTAAGTGCCATCAAGTTGGTTCCAACTCATAGCAACTCTGTGTAAGTTTTCCGAGGAGTGGCTGGTGAGTTTGAACTGCTGACCTTTCAGTCCAGGGCATTATTTTGCAGCACCATCACATTTTGTTTCGTTGTTAAGTGCCGTCGAGTCAGTTCCAACCCACAGTGACCCTGTATAGGGTTTCCAAGGAGCAGCTGGTGAGCTTAAACTGCCAACCTTGCAGTTTAAACAGCGTTGCAGTCTCGTGCATTAACCCACAGTACCACACCAGGACACCATCACAACATTGTTGTTGTTGTTATTGTTGTTATTGTTGTTAAGTGCCATCAAGTCGATTCCAACCCATAGCGACCCTGTATAGGGTTTCCAAGGAGCAGGTGGTGAGCTTGAATCGCCAACCTTGCAGTTCAAACAGCTTTGCAGTCTGGTGCATTAGCCCACAGCGCCACCATACACATTAGGGGTGAGTTAATTAAATGTTGACCAAATACATCAGGCTAATTTTTAAGTTGATTCTTTTTATGACCCACAAATTATGTTATAAATTTTGGCATAAAAATGTTCCCCACCCCTGCTCTAAGTACACCCACCAGGTGGCAATTGGTGAGAATCTAAGAATACACCAACATGAAATCATCAATTACTTACATACACCTCAACACCACATTGTCTCAGAGACAAAACACAATTCCAGTTCATATGAAGAAACAAGAGAGAATGACTCAAACAAATGCCCAAGAAATAGAGCCAACAATTGTTTCTGAGGAAAAGAAGATAATGAACATACCTAAGAAATAAATTCAGTAGAGTGATATTTAGGTACTTTCAATGGACTGAAAGGAATATTGAGAAAAGCATGGAGAACACACACACAACTATATGAAATCAGGGAAACACTACAAGACCAAACAAACAATATAAATGAAAATTTTGAAACAATACAAAATTTGCAAAAATATATTCAGAAAATTAATTGTAAGACTTCAGAAATGGGCAATACCTTGAAAGGGCAAAGGAGTAGATTTGAATCACTGAATACCTGAATTAGTGAGCCTAAAGATAAATCTCTCAATACTAGTAAACTAGAAGAACAATCAGAGAAAAGAAGGGAAAAATCTGAAGAAAGCCTAAGATTTATGTGAGATACCATGAAGAAGAACAACTTGTAGGCATTCCAGAATAGGAAGAGATAACAGAATCCACAGAGGAACTTGCTGAAGAGCAGTTGGAAGAAAACTTCTCCAACATCATGAAAAATAAGAAGACACACATTCAAAAATTAAAAAAAAAAAACAAGATGAACTCCAAAAGAAAATCATGAGACATATCATAATCAAATTTACCAAAACCAAAGATAAGGGAAGAATATACTATGCTCTTGGAGAGAAAGACATAATATTATGAAAATGTAAAGACTACCCAAAGCAATTTATAGAAATAATACAATCAGATGCAAACAACATTCTTTAAAGAAATGGAAAAATTAATCATCAATTTTAAATGGAAAGAGACCCAGGATATGCAAAGCATTACTGAAAAAGAACAAAATGGGAGGCCTCTCACTTCCTGATCTTAAAACCTACTACACAGCTACAATAATCAAAAGAGCCTGGTACTGGTACAACAAAAGACACATTGATCAATGGAACAGAATTGAGAACCCAGAAGTTAATTCATCCACCTATGCTCAGTTGATCTTTGACAAAGGACTGAAACACATTAAAGGAGGAAGAGATAATCTCATCAACAAATAGTGCTGGCAAAACTGGAAATCCATTTGGAAAAGAATGAAACAAAACCCGTATCTCACACCACACACAAAAATGAACTCAACATGGATTAAAGACCTAAATTTAAAACCTAGAACTATAAAGATTATCAAAATAAAAACAGGGACAAACTTAGGTGCTCTGACTCATAGCATAAGTATACTAGCAAACATACAAAAAGCAAAAGACAAAATAGATAGCTGAGACCTCCTAAAAATTTTATGTGAATCAAAAGATTACATCAAAATAGTAAAAATAGAACTCACAGACTAGGGTAAAATGTTTGGCAATGACATATCAGACAAGAGACTACTGCCTAAAATTTATAGAACACTTCAAGACCTCGATATAAGATGAAGAATTTGATCTAAAATCATTCAGTTAGCCAACAAACATATGAAGAACTACTCACGTTAACTAGTCATTATTGTTCTTAAATGATACCGAGTCAATTCTGACTCATAGCAAACCTGTATAGGGTTCCTATGGAGCAGTTGGTGGGTTTGAAATGCTGACCTTCTGGTTACCAGTCCAGTGCTTACCCTACAGCACCAAACCAGGACTAGTTGTTATTGCTGCTGTTGTCGACTCATAGAGACTTTATGAACAACAGGAGAAAACAGTGCCTGTACTATGCTATATTCACAAACAATGTTGAGCTTGATCCCATTGCTGCTACCACTGTGCCAAACCATCTTTTTGGAGGTTTTCCTCTTTTTCTCTTACCCTCCACTTTACCTAGCATGATGTCCTTCTCCAGGGACTGGTCCATCCTGATAATATGTTGGAAGTATGAGAGATGAAGTCTGGCCAATCTGGTTAATAAGGAGCTGTACTTCCAACAAAATAGATTTGTGTGTTCATCTAACAGTTCATGGTACTTTTAATACTCTTCTCCAACACCATAACTCAAATGTTTCAATTCTTCTTTGGTCTAACTTATTAACTGTTCAACATTCACATACATATGAGACTATTGAAAATACCATGGTTTAAGTCAGACAACCTTAGACCTTGAATTGATATCTTTATTCTTGAACACTTTAAAGAGATCTTGTGCAGCAGATTTGCCTAATGCAATATATCATCTGAGTTCATGATTGCTACTTCCATGAGTGTTGATCATGGATCCAAGCAAAATGAAGTCTTTGACAACTTTAAACTTTTCTCTAATTTCATGTTATTTATTGATCCAGTGGTGAGGATTTTTGTTTTCTTTATGTTGCGGTGCAACCCAAACTGAAGTCTATGGTCTTTGATCTTCATCAGTATTTCAAGTCCTCTTCACTTTCAGCAAGCATCGCAGGTTGTTAATGAGTCTTCCTCCAATCCTGATGCCGTGTTTTTCTTCATACAGGCCAGCTTCTCAGATTTTTTGCTCAGCATACAGAATGAATAAGTACGGTGAAAGAATACAACCCTGTCACACATCTTTCCGAATTTTAAACCATTCATGCTCTCTTGTTCTATTCTAACAACTGTCTCTTGGTCTGTGTACAGGTTCTTCAGGAGCACAATTAAGTGTTCCAGAATACTCATACTTCACAATGTTGTCCATACCTTGTCATGATCCACACAATTGAAGGCCTTTGCATAGTCAATAAAGCACAGGTAAACATCTTTCTGATATTCTCTGCTATCTGCCAAGAGCCATCTGATGTTAGCAGTGATATCCCTAAGTCCACATCCTCTTCTGAAACCGAATTGAACCTCTGGATGTTCTCCCATGTATGTAAATTATCACTCAATTATTAATAAAAACTTTTTCTTAAAAAAAGATTCAATAATAAATAAATAAACATTTATTGATACCTTTCTATGTGTTAGATATTTATGATAAAAATAAAATATGAAGGAAACCCTGCTCTTAGGGACCTTACAGATCACACACATAGAAGAAAATAAACATATAATGTGTTGGTAATTGTGTGCCACTGAGTTGGTTCTAACTAATAGCAATCCCGTATAGGGTTTACAGGTTATAAATCCTCATGGGAGCAGAAAATCTCATCTTTCTACCCCAGAGAGGCTGGTAGAATCAAACTGCTGACCTTGCAGTTAGCAGCCCAGCTGTTAATCCACTCTGCTACCAGGGTTCCTTTAAATTGTGATTCAGTGCTTCTACAGGTTTACCAGGACACAAGGACAGCATGAAAGAGCAACCATTAATCCCCAGCCTATGTCTTCAGTTTTCAAAATGAGAAGCATAATGTTATCCTGTCCATTAAATCATAAAACAAATGTGATGAGTGTTCTAGAAGGAGAAATTATATAGTGAATCATCTCAAAGAACTAACATATCTTAATAAAGACTTCTCCATGCTAGAAATAAAAAATACTTATTAAAGGAGATATTAACATCATTTAAAAGTTCTGTAACCAGGAATACAAGATTGCATAATAGTCTTGGTGTAGCATGATAGGACAAGCACTGGACCACAAAGTCGGTTTAAACTGCAAGGTAGGTTTGTACTGCAAGGTCAGCAGTTCAAATCCACCAGTCCCTCCTTGGAAACCATATACAGGGTTGGTATGAGTCAGAACCACCTTGATGGTACTAAAACAATAATCTAAGGCTTACCCAAGACAATGCACAATGAGACTTTGTCCACAAACACTTCATTGTGGGATTTAGAATCATTTAACATTGTGACAGGTGTATGACTTTTAAAAGAAGTCATCTGTCAGCCCCTTCACCCCTGCCTCATGAACAGAATAGCTGGGGGGCTTCCTGAGACCCAATTTAATCCCTTATACCCCTACCTCAAGCCTTTCTTGAGAGCAAAGAGCAGGGAACCATCATGAATCTCAAGAGGGAGAAAAGGGAGTTCTCCCATGATCACTGTACTTTGATTACTTAGATACACACAGGTGGATCTTAGACATGGATTTCTCATACAGACTGTTAGGTTTCCAAAAGATCTTTTATGTCAAGTATCTGAAACTTGTCACAAGGATTATGCTGTTGTTGTTGTTGTTAGGTGCCATCGAGTCAGTACCAACTCACAACGACCCTATGTACAACAGAATGAAACACTGCCTAGTCCTGAACCAACCATACAATTGTTGCCATGCTTGAGCCCACTTTGTCAATCCATCTTGCTGGGGGTCTTCCTCTTTTTCTCTGACCCTCCACCTTACCAAACATGATATCCTTCTCCAGCAACTGGTCCCTCCTA
>NW_006408519.1:60387468-60389271 GCF_000296735.1 Chrysochloris asiatica
GAAAAGGATATCATGTTTGGTAAGATGGAGGGTCAGAGAAAAAGAGGAAGACCCCCAATTAGATGGATTGGCCAGGTGGCAGCATCGATGGACTCAAGTATGGCAACAGTAATGAGGTTGGCCCAGGATCGGACATTGTTCCATTCTGCTGTGCATAAGGTCACTATGAGTTGGTGCCAACTTGATGGCACCTAACAACAAGGAGTAAAGATTAAGGTGGAACTAGGGATTAAGGATGCCCCAATTTTTCCTCCCACAACTCTGGTCTTTGGTCTTTAGTGTTTAATGTGTCAAATCTGTTCTTCAGATGATCCCTAAATTCAGGTGGGATATATTCAAGGTCCTATTTTGGCTCTCATGGACTTGTTTTCATTTTCTTCAGTTTCAGTTTGAATTTGCATATGAGTAATTGCTGGTCTGTTACACAGTCAGCCCCTGGCCTTGTTTGAACTGATGATATGGAACTTTCCCATCATCTCTTTCTGCAGATGTAGTCAATTTGATTTCTATGTATTCCATCTGGTGAGGTCCAGGTGTATAGTCATCTCTTAGGCAGTCTAAAGAAGGTATTTGAAATGAACAAATCAATGGTTTTGCAGAATTCTTTTATGTGTTCTCCAGCATCATTTCTATCACCAAGGCCGTATTTTCCAACTACTGATCCTTCCTCTTTGTTCCCAACCTTTGCATTCCAATCACCAGTAAAGATCAATATATCTTGATTGCATATTTGATCTATTTCAGATTAAAGACATTGGTAGAATTCTTCTATTTCATCCTCACTGGTTTTAGTGGTTGGTGCATAAATTTGAATAATAGTGGTATTAACTGGACTCCCCTGTAGGCGCATGGATATTATCCTATCATAGACAGCATTGTACCTCATGACTGATCTGGATATGTTCTTTTTGACAATGAATGCAACACCGTTCCTCTTCAATTTGTCATTTCCAGCACAGTAAACCATGTGGTCATCAGATTCAAAATAGCCAATACCAGTGCATTTCAGCTCACTAATGCCTAAGATATCAATGTTTATGTGTTTCATTTCATTTTTGACAACTTCCAATTTTCCCAGATTCATACTTCGTACATTCCATGTTCCGATTTTCAATGGATGTTTACAGCTATTTCTCTTCATTTTGAGTTGTGCCACATCAGCAAATGAAGGTCCCATGGGCTTTTCTCCCACAGGCTCTACTCCATTCACATCCTCACGGTCAATTCTACTTTGAGGAGGCAGCTCTTCCCCAGTCGCATTTTGAATGTCTTCCAACCTGAGGGAATAATTTTTCTGGCACTATATCTGACAGTGTTTCTCTGCTATTCATAATGTTTTCAGTGACTAAATATTCGGTAGTAGTTCGTCACTCTTTCTTCCTAGTCTGTCTTCGTCTGGAAGTTCTTCTGAAACCTATCCACCATGGTTGACCCTGCTGGTATTTAAAATACCAGTGGCATAGCTTTCAGAATCATAGCAACTCACAAGTCACCACAGTACAACAAACTGACAGACCAGTGCTTGTTGAAAGTGAAGAGGACTTAAAACATTTACTAATTAAGATCAAAGAGCACAGCCTTCGGTCTGGATTACATCTCAGTGTAATGAAAACAAAAATCCTCACCACTGGACCAATAAACAACATTCTTATCAATGGAGAAAAGATTGAAGTTGTCAAGGACTACATTCCTCTTGGATCAACTATCAACATTCGCGGAAGCAGCAGTCAAGAGATCAGACAATGTATTGCATTGGGCAAATCTGCTGCACAGGAACTTTTTAAAGTGTTGAAGAGCAAAGAT
>NW_006408519.1:60392817-60395320 GCF_000296735.1 Chrysochloris asiatica
AAACATTCAGTGTTCCCATGTTCTGTTCAAACAACTGCTTCTTGGTCCATGTACAGATTCCTCATGAGCACAATTAAGTGTTCAGGAATACTCATACTTCACAATGTTGTCCATAGCTTGTCATGATCCACACAATCGAAAGCCTTTGCATGTACAATAAAGCATAGGTAAACATCTTTCTGGTATTCTGTACTTTCAGCCAAGACCCATTGAATGTCAGCAATGATATCCTTCATTCCATGTCCTCTTCTGAATCCAGCTTGAACCTCTGGAAGTTTTCTGTCAAAGTATGCTTGCAGCCATTTCTCTATTACTTTTAGTAAAACTTTACTCACATGGGATATCAAAGAGATTGTCCAATGATTTCTGCATTCCATTGGGTCACCTCTCTTTGGAATGGGCACAAATACGGATCTCTTCCAATCAGTTGGTCAGGTAGTTGTCTTCCAAATTTCTTAGCAAAGATGAGTGAGTACCTTCTGTGCCACCTCACTTTCTTGAAAGATTTCAATTTTTATTCCATCATTTCCACAAGAAGTATAGATGTGCTTTGTTGTGAGTTCACACTTCGTTTTTTACATTCATGATCTATTCTCATTTGAACTGGGAAATTTTAACCAAGACTGCTTTAAATCTCTAGCTAAGACTCCACTAAGAACCATAGATGTTTTGTGTACAAAACAGAAAAAGACACACACACACAAATATCACCAGGATGTTAGTTTCCAATGGAAGAAAAATATAATAACAGAAAGATAAGAGATTATTAAGCAAATATTTTCATGTATAAATATTTTATTTTTTAATAGTAGAACACAATTATATGTAATCATGTTAGTGTACTTTTCTTGTCTGATTCTAATGCTCTTTTATGGAAAATTTAAAAATTAACTCCATTTTCAAAAAACAAAATTCCTCAGAAATGGTTTTATCATTAGTAAATAACTGTGACATATGATCTAATATGAATTATTTGCTTTTGAATTGTTAGTGCTGCTGAAAAAATTTTGGATTATTTGGATTAACCAGCATCATAAAAAACCCAAGCCAGATTGTGGTAAGGAGGCAGGGCTTCATGGCGGCTAACGTAAGGTTCACTGTCAGCAATAACACATAATACCACGCAAAGCAGACTCAGGGCAGAGCTTCAAAACTTGAAGCCACACAGGTAGGAATATTTTTAAAGTTTGAAGGCTTATATCTAGTGCAACTTGAAGTGGAAATGAGAAATCACGTATTTTTGAATCTGCCAGGCTTGGCAACCAAGAGCCAAAAACTTGGGTGAGACCAAACAACAATCACGTATTTTTGAATCTGCCAGGCTTAGCAACCAAGAGCCAAAAACTTGGGTGAGACCAAGCGGGGGAGCAGACACACCAAGGAAAAACACTGTAGACCTCAGAGCAAATGTAGACAATACACTTTGTCATTTTGCTTTGTTCTGATTTTCTTTTTTTTGGTATCTGTTCATTGGTTCCCCACTGTTTGCACACCTCCATACCTCCATTCTGGTGACTAGAGGGGTTTCTGAGTGAATGGACATCACCCACCCTCACCACTGGTGGGTTCTTTTGCCACCCATGTGCACAGATACTCAGCCCAAGAGTTGGCCCTGAACTGGTTTTTTTTTTCCCCCAATATGGAAAAGGCCAGAACAAGGAGTGTGGAGAGGGAAATAGAGTTTAAAAACAAAACAGGCCAAAAATTAAATTAAATCCTAAGGTATAGCATAACAACCAACAGTGGCATCTTGAAATTTATCAGAGAGCTTTGAAGGCAAGAAGCTGAAAGAGGACGTTAAAGTCATACTCATATTAGGCTACAGATTTTTTTGCCCCTTCTCTCCCTGCTCTCACTTTTCTGCAGTTATAGACTACAGTATCCAGTCTAGTTTTCCTTCTTGTTGTTGTTGTTTTTGGTGTGGTTTCTTGTTTTGTTTTTTTGTTTGTTTGTTTGTTGCTGTTGTTGTTTTCCTGTTACTGTTTTTGCTGTTTTATGCTCCACCTTCTACCTTTGGGGAACTCTTTATATCCCTATATTACCCAAGAAGAGACAGCAACTGCTGCCATATAGTCAATCTACAATCACACTCTATAAAACACCAAAATCCAGGAAAGAACCAATACCAACGGCCATATACCAGAGAAACAGACAACACCTGTGAAAGTTACTCTGAGTTAAGCAATAAGAAGACTGAAAAGGGAAGCCTACATCCTAATCACATCTACCTGGAAGCAATCAGAAAGCATAAAAAATAACAAAACTCATACTCAATTAAGTATTAAGGCAACAGATAAACACTAAACATGTCCAAGAAGCAAAAACAAATGACTGTATCAGCACATGTCCAGAAACAAGATAAAATTTCTGAGACAAATGACCTGGAGGTAGACCTGGACTCCATTCTGGAAGGAGGGCAGGCCTTGAAAATGTCTGAGAAGGAATTCAGAAAAATGATTATAAAATGTTTCAAAACACTTTACAATGGAGTTGAGAAAAATAA
>NW_006408519.1:60395603-60396370 GCF_000296735.1 Chrysochloris asiatica
TCCACAGAGGAAATAGTTGAAGAACTGCTGGAAGAAAATTTCTCTAAGATCCTGAAAAGTAAAAAGATCAACATTCAAGAAGCTCAACGAATCCAAGGAAGGACAGACCCCAAAAGAAAATCATCGAGACATATCAAAATCAAGTTCTCCAAAATCAAAGATAAGGAGACACTCCTGAAAGCAGCTAGGGAAAACAGAAGTGTCACATACAAAAAGGCAAGCAAGTTAAATTAAGCTCGGATCTCTCAGCAGAAACCACACAAGTAAGAAAGCAATGGGGAGACATTTATAAAACCTTGAAGAAAAAAACTGCCAACTAAGAATCCTTTATCCAGCAAAGCAATCAATCAAATATGACGGTGTAATCAAAACATTCCATGATAAACAGAAACTAAGGGATTTTGCCAAAGCCAACCCTGTGCTACAAAACATCCTAAAAGGAGTTCTGGGGACTGAGAACCAACAAGAACAGACAACCATCAGAGATTGACATACATGGCACCAACTCTGAGAATTAAATCGACAGAAGGAAGAATCGAGAACAGAACAAAACTATAAGGACAAACTCAGAGAAACTTGGGGCTCAATCTATGATAAAAATAATTACAATGTAAAAGAAGGTAATAGGAACAGAGATTCAGATGGTGGAAAGTCAGGTAGATTGCAGGATAAAATAGACTGCACTAAATGGAGAGAAAGGTTAATGGACTATAAAGTAACCTCAAAGAAAATTAACACTTCACAACATACCAAGAAAATGAAAATCC
>NW_006408519.1:60414733-60416184 GCF_000296735.1 Chrysochloris asiatica
AGGGGGGTGGGGGGGGGAATTTTTTGCTGGTTACCAGGATACAGGGGGTGGGGTGAGGGAGGGAAGGGAAGGTGGAGCACAGGGTAGGGAATAGACACAGGATAGTTTGGTTGCTAGGGATGGGGGCAAAACGCAAATAGAGGGAGGGGAATGGAAGAACAAAGTGGACAGGAAAATAAGCAGGTTTGCTAGGGCTAAGCGGGACAGAAGCAAATAATGATGTATGCACAATCTTGGAAAAACAGGGCTCTGGGATACAGGGATTGAGACATGGTTGGAATAAGGAAAAGGGGGGAAATAATGTTAAGATGCTTGGTGAGGGGAAAAGAAAAGAATAGCCACAAATATCGCCATAGAAAGCTTCTAAGTCTGTCTTCTGCCTATAACAGATTAGAACACCTAAAATGGGGCTACAACTTGCCCAGTGAAGGAGGCTTCCTGCAGAGCTTCTGCATTATATAAGACCATAGTTGGAATCCTGAACCACATCCCGAATCTTCTGAGGTGGGAAATTTTCACTAGAAAGGACAAGCAGACCAGCCTGGAGTGGCTAGAACAGAAAATTCTTCTTTGAAAGAAATAGTGACAGGAAAAATACAAAACATTATAGGTAGTTTGACTGATTACTACAAGAACAAGCAAGTTGCTCGCCCAGGAGACATCAAGGCAAGTGGTCGGGCCCCCTGAGAACAAACCCCCTTCCAAGACTAAGACTCAATGGGAATACACACTCTGATTGGTGACTACATTTGTCACCAATAAGGGGAAGTAAGAGAAAAACAGCAATGAAGCTGCGAGGTAAGCCCTACAGTGTTCAATGCCTCCTGTCAACCCAGCTGGAGACCTGGTTGGCCAGCAGTATGGCAAGACCTGGGGACTCTTGGGCCCAGAGACAGTGACATAGCCACAGAGGACTAGAGCAGGGAGTGAAGCGTCCAGCTGATAAGAAGAGAAGGCATACACACCAGAACACCCACACTTGCAGATAATACCCACTTGACCTAGCTTAAATGACTGGATGATCAGAGCGCAACTAGAAGAAGAAAGAAGAACAAAAAAAGAGTACAGAACTGACTGTGAGGGTTGGAAATGTAAAGGTAGACATTTTGTAGGAAAAGGAGGGGAGTACTTAACTTTGCAGTCCAGGAGTGGAGGTTCCTGGGACCATCAAGGGAGAAGAACGGAGTGCAGGACCCTACCCAGAGAAGCAGTGACGCCAGAGATGGAGGCAAAGACAATGATGTGGAGAGACAGAGTGGCTGGGGACTTTAGACCCAGAGAGGGAGAGGGGCTGTGTGCTGATGACAGGGGGGAGAGGGAAGGGGACACGCTTGTAGTGTATATCCTTTGGTTGGTTGATGATGCATGGAGGGGATTGGAACCATGGCAATGAAAAGATACATGATAGGATTAATGTAAAGCTAGTGTTCTCCCATATAAACTATCACATA
>NW_006408519.1:60416284-60427034 GCF_000296735.1 Chrysochloris asiatica
AAAAAAAAAAAAAAAAAACCCAAGCCAGGAGAAAAAAGAAAAGGCATATTTTGCTAATACTCAAATAGTTATTCTTATTCAAAATTTCAGGTAAAGATATATATCATTGTTGATAATACTCAACAGCACAAAACAACAACACCAAAAATTAAAAGCAAAAGCAACTTTGTGTAGATTTTATACATACTACTAATCAGAAAACCTCAGTGGTGAGGAAGAGTTGTAAGACAGAATTCTAAGATGAATCCTATGTTGACCGAGGTCCAAAATGTCTTGGAACTTTTGAACTGACAATATAATACAGGTGGCACGAGCACAGATCAGCACACTTGGCAACTCCAACTGAACCAAGTGATATAAGGTACAACTCTAATAATTAGAAATTAAAATAAAAGGAAAAGTGTACAAGTAATGTATTACAGTTGCTGTTCGACTGTAAAAACTCTATGTTATCAACCTTTTCTTTTTCTTATTGAGTTGAGTGAGACTCTTAAATTGGATTTGGACTTTTCTCTGCCTGTACTTTCATTTGGGCAGCAAGACATTGGGATAAACCAGTAGATAGTGCAGGCACAAAACCAGGAGAGAGGGAGAACAAACAGAGGGGCAAAGACCTTCCTGCCAAGTTCTGTCAATAATGCATGGGCTGTCAGTGTTTTATCACTGGGCACTGCCCCTCTCTTGCCCCTACTGCAGGCTCCTTTCCCGGTGGACAGTCAGGCCAGCTGTCTAGGCAGCAGGAATAGCTCTTCTCTCCCAAGCCTAGACGTGTGGGAAAATTTTCATTGGCCAGTAATTGATTCCACCCTGCCAGCTCCATTACCCTAGCTCCAGTCAAGCTGGCAGTGAGTTGAGGAGGGGAGCCTGCTGAAGGCGGGAAGGGGATGGGAGCAAAGGCCAGCAGTCCCCCCTGCAATTAACACTAATCTGAAAATTGGCCTCTGACAGCAAAGCCCGGCACCTGACAGCTAATTACTTATGTCAGGCTGATGTGCACTTCATATGGAAAGGTTATTTATCAGAGACTGAACCAGTCTTCCACTACCACCTCCTCCTCCCCCACTTTTTCTTTATTTGTCTTAGTTGAAAACACTGGGGAATTGTTCCTGGTTGCTTAGATCCCCCAAATCCTGAAAGTTCTCATACTTCATTTAACTGAAAGGCTCCTAAATGTCCTCTCTAAATCTCAGTGCACATGTGCTATGCTGATCACCTATGTTGGTGGCCAGAGAAAGACTTAGAGATGGGGGAAGGGCTCATTTCCTAGTCTAAATGAAAGCAAAAGTGATGAAGACGCAGGAATTCCAAAATAATCAATGTGGAACCAATAAGATTCAACAAGGATCAAACCAATTTCATCTCATTTTCTATGCGCCAATCCACAGAGTCTTAAATTATTTTAAATTATTTTTTTCTAATCTTCATATATCTATAGAAAGTATCTATGTGATAATCCACAAAGACAATGTTCTACAGCTTATTCTGGTGAGTAGCTACTAGAGTTTTAAAAACTTGTGAGCAGTAATCTAAGATACAATTGACTATTGATCTCTCCCTGTCTGAAAGGAAAAAGAGTGAAGAAAATCATGGATGCTTGGAGACAATTAAGTCAATAGACCAGTGGACCATTTAAACATCAGTCTCCACGACCCAGAGACAGGAAGAACTAATGGTGACTAACTACTGTGACTAACTGTTCGGAAAGGGATCACATTTGAAGGTCCTGGATAGAACAGAAGAAAAATGCTGAACAAAATTCAAAATCACAAAGTAAAACCCAATGGAACTTCTGAAACTATGGTCCTTAGTCATCCTTTAGGTCTGGAAATCAATTCACCCCAAGGCTCAATTTTCAGTGAAACAATAGACAGGTCTAGGAAGGGAACAATAATACTAGGGAGGTATGCACATTTTAGAATAATCAACCATTTGAGATAAAAAAGGCAGCGTTTACCCAAGGACAATGTTCAGAAAAGTTAGAAAAGAAAGAGAAAAGGAAACAGGAAGTACAGAGACAAAGTGGGATGTTAGATTCTGGGGAATGCAATCAATGCCATGAAACAAAATATGTATGAAATGTTTAACGGAAAACTGATCTGCTCTGTAAAAGTTCACAATAGTTTGGGGTTTGTTTTTTTCTCTGAGTGTCTACGTGACACACACATTATACTGTCTTTAGATTGGTGATTTAATCCTCCCTTGCCAATAATAGAAGTAGTTATCACAGGGGAATAGAGTTTATATGGGATTTTCACTTTCTACTTTCAATCAACAAATATTCTTTGAGCACCTCCAAACACTGTTCTAGGTTCTAGGCATACGAAATAGATTCATTTCTTATTCTGGTTTGGAGAGGGACATGACACATTTTATAAATGGGGTTGTATTTGAATAATTAATGCTACAAAATCATAGAAACGTTTCCTAAACAAAATAGCAAAACGTGAAGATACTGTTTTTCCATATATCCTCCATCTAGGTCCAAAAGGGAAGAACACACTCAGCATTTCTCAAACAGAAAGAAATGAAGTAAAGCCTCAATTTGCAATATTGAAGGATTCCATCAACAAAATATTAAATGATGCAGAAGGCATCAAAGAAGATAGAAGGAATACACAGAGTCACTGTACCAAAAAGTTATGGATAATGTTCAATCATTTCAAGAGATAGCATTTAACAAAGAGCTGGCGATACTGAAAGAAGTCCAGGGTACACTGAAGACATTGGCAAAGAGCAAGACTTCGGGAATTGATGGAATACAAGTTGGGGAAAAGAGGGAGGGAAGAAGAGTGTATGTGTGGAGTTCTTGCCATGTGTCTATATGAAAAGAATGGTCTATATGCTATGTAACTGCTGTTTCATTATAAACATATGAGGGTATTATTGCTGTTTTACAAATGATGTTGTAAAGATGCTAAGGAATTAAGAAACTTGTTCAAGGTCGCTCAGCTAGTAAAGAAGACGATGATAAGACCTTAAGCCAAACTTGGCAACTTCCTTCATTGCTACAAACCAACAAATCAACCCCTTCCTCTGAGAACTTCAGTCTTCAGGACTAGAAATGAGTTCTCCCCCAGAAACCTGACAGAACATTCTGCAGTGCCTGCAAACCACAAGTAATTGGCTTGTGTCATCCTGGGAAGCATGCTTATCCTTTCCCAGGACTATTCTTCATGAGACAGGGGAGACATTACAACACAAACATACTGTGACTACCATCAAGACAAGCAGGACCTTTAATAAACATGATGCTGAACATAGAAAGACACATCAAACTTACCATTCTGAAAGGTAGAGAAATTCCTAGCAAAGTAGAAGGGCAGGGGCTATTCATTGTTTCTGAAAACAGGAAACCAAAAGAATAGACCAGAAAGCAAAGAGACCTTGCTCATATGAGGAAAACAGACGTGCCTCAGACACGTGTTACAGTCATACCACACACTGCTGCTTTCAGAAGGGCCTCGAATGTCAGAATTGGTACTGTACAGTCACTCTGTCTGCTTATTATTTAGGGATATGTCCAAGTCTCTGGGCATCAACACAAAAAATTCCTCTGCTCAAAACCAGTGATAAACTGAGAAGTACTGCTCCAGCTCAAACACAAAGTCCTGGAGAAAGAAAACAACCTTGTACTCTGTGCTCTACTCCCATGATCCTCCGTTCTGGGCCTTTCTCAGGGCATGAAGCCCACAACTCCAACTTGAGTGACCCCTAAGCTAGGGCTCTTGTCAAGACAATGTCAGCAGCAGCTTCTGGAAGCCACAGACACTGTGATCTTTGTCCATAACAGATGATTATGTTTGGGCTTTCTCATCACCCACTTGGAGGACAGAAAGAGAACACTAACCAGAGTGACCAGGCTGTGGCCTGCACTTGGCCTACTGTTACAGCCAGGAGACCACCTCCCTAGGCAGCTTTTTGAGGCACTCCAATGGAAACAGTGTGGTAGTCTCTTGGTTCCAAATGAGGTCTCCTTTGCTCAACCCCCAATCTCTGCTTATCATTAAACCCAAAAATGTGACTCATTCATATACTCTTGTATTTTCTTAATGCTTCATTGGTCCATGTTAAAAATGCTTAAAACTTATTCAAGTCCTGTTTTTCTTTCATTTGTCTACCATTCAAATGTATGCATGTGTGTATATATATATGTTGTTGGTAAGTACTGTGGAGTCGGTTCCGACTCATAGTGACCCTGCACAGGGTTTCCAAGGCTGTAAATCTTTCCAGGAGCATAATGCCTTATCTTTCTTCCGCTGAACCACTGGTAGTTTCGAACTGCTGACCTTGAGGTTGGCAGCCCGACTCGTAACCACTACGCTACCAGAGCATATATATTAACAAAACAAAAAGCAAGACACTTCTGGTACCAAGAAGGAAAATGACCTTTGGTTTCTGGGAAATAATCACATGCCACCTAGTTTACAAATAGCGAGATGGTATGATTTCTGACTAAAGTGGAAAGTCTCTATCATATGTTTCACAAATAAAGGAGCCTTGTTTGGTTTCCTCAGAAGTGCTTATGTTCCTTAGAAGTAATGTCTATGTGAGAGTTGCAAATGTAAAGGAAGACCTTTTGTAACAAAAGGAGGGGAGTGGCTGATTTTGCAGTCCAGGTGCGGAGGACTCTGGGACCATCAAGGAAGAAGAGCGGAGCGCCAGACCTTATCCAGAGAAGCAGTGATACCAGAGATGGAGGCAGAGATGATGACCTGGAGAGATGGAGCTACTGGGGACTCTGGACTCAGGGAGGGAGAGGGGCTGTGTGCTGAGCACCAGGGGGCAGGCTTGAGGGGTGTATCCTTTGTTTGTTTGATGATGCATGTTGGCGATTATAATCATTGCAATGAAACTAAATACAATACGATGAATGTAAAGCTGATGTTCTCCCATGTAAACTAGCACTCAATTCACAATAAATGTTTTTTTTAAAAAAGAAGTATTGTCTACCAGTAGCTTTTCTCTAAGCTCTATGTTTCTTCCAAGGCAGTCCATGAAATGGCCAATGGCAGGAATGCTAGTCTTCCCACCTGTCGCCTTAGCATCACCACCAATTTCCATCTCCCTGTCTCCACTTACCACGTGTCACAAAACCATATGTATGCCCAGGACCCCAAACTATTTCTGCATGAGAGGTTTCTCATCCAGCTCTCTGGATGCCTGGAAATCAGCCATTATTTTTGAAGCTTCTGAAGTCCCTGGACACTGTCATCGTGCACCTCCAAGCCGAGTGACACCTGTTCTCTGCTTGTCTGGACGGGCAGAGCCCTGCTGTGAGATCTTTGGCACAGCAGAAAACTTGTGGAGAACTCCCTTAACCAAATGCTAGGCAGGTGGGCACCAAGACCAGAGCTCCAGGGGCCCACTTGGAGCACTATGTTAAAAATCATTATCATTCCTCTCAAAAGTATATTTGATAGTTGGCAGCTCAACACATCAATTCTCATCAAACTTAATAGAGAATTACAATAGGCCTTGTTTCAATCTACATTTGGCTATATTCTGATCTAAGTGGGTCCCGTTTGGCACTCAGTGAAATAGTGTGTATTATTTCACCTGGAATTGCCTTTCTTAAACGGGATTTATTATACCAAAAAGCTAATTTACTGATCAGTTTAGTTTCTTAAGCATAAAGATGGTTTAAAATAATAATAGTAGTAGTGACTTTGGTAATACAAAGCCTATTCCAGCAAAAGAAATGTACAACTTTCATAATTATTATCTTGCACTAACTGATATGCAAATCCTCACCACCACCCCCGGAGTGCACAAAGTTGTGTGCTGTGCAGCTGTGAGTCATCAGACATTAATGTAGACTTAATTTGAATGGGTGCTGGAAGTAGTGGGCACAACTCAAATTAGACATGTGGTGGGCGTTTAAGCACAATATTACCAATTCCCATTCTGACATCTGACAGCCCTTAATAATTAACCGCGTGTAAATGGTCAACCTTCCTCTCCCTGTTGGACAAGTCTCCAGCTATACCAGTCTCCACATTGTAATTGTTAGCTGAAGCTGTCAATTGCACTTGAGACAAATCATAAGCAAAAGATCAGACAACTTCAGGAGTCGTGAATTCTCTGATCTATTTGCCTTTTAATTGGACTGGAAGGCCTTCCCCAGCAGCTCCCATATGCTGCCTCCTTAGAAAGATATAATATACTCTCTGGATAAGAAGGAAACTGATTGTGCTTTGAGGCTTAATTGGAGGCTTGGGGGAAGAGGGCTTTTGTGGGAAGCACTCCCAGTGTTCTCTTGCAATGCATTGAGGCTGCATGTTGTCCTCAACACTGGTGTTACTTCTTGTCTTCTGAATCCCTAGTTCCTTGTCTGCATGACTTCCCTTCCTTCTCCTTCTAAAATATTTTATTCTGATTTAAGCCCAGAGTCACAGGCTGAATTTCTTCCATTTCTTCTATGAACAAAGTACCCCATTGAACAAAGATCAGTGCTCTTTGAAATTTCAAGAGAAATGGCACATGGCAGAGGTGATAAACCCAGGACTATAAACCCATCATTCTTGAAAAAAGTGATAACAAATTCAAACTTAGAAACTCACAGGGAAAGCATTCTACTGCTTCTGTTCCTTAGATCTGGGTTTTCTGTCTGATGACACAAAAATTTGATTGATTATTTAAAGAGAACAAGATTATTCATGAAAAGATCATGCTATATCTATTAGTAAATGAAACGTTGACTGCCGATGGGTGCAGCAGACACATGAGAATTAATGAGACAATTACAAGGAAACCTGTGAGAGCCAGAACTCAGTGGGCTGCCTTGTCTGGCAAGGTTTCCACCTTTGACAGGGTGCAGTCTTACCACTTTCGTATCACTCTCTATTAGTGGAAAATATTTGACTTTTCCTCTTCAGATAGGTTCCGTTTTACATGGGTTCTGGCTTTGACAGGTTTTAGTGTATATTTATAATAAAATTTTATAGAGAGAATGGATAAAAACCAAAACGAATTTTCCTTTTGAATTATGGATAAAAACAAATTTGCTAAACAAATTAAGGATATGAAACTGAATATTGAATTTTTAAAGCACCGAAAAATGTGAAGGTTTCGATGTTGTGAACTTCTTTCATGTGTCATTAAGTATAGTTGGTAGGCTAATTTGTTCTTATTTCCTTCATCTTTTTCTTTTTAGTAAAATAGAACCCTAAGAACTTTTCCTAAATAATATTTATGACTCTTATTGGATATTCCTCAAAGCATTAATTTTGTATTTCTCCTTAAAAAAAAAAAAAAAAAAAAATCTAGCAACAGAATTTGACCAAGTTAGGTTAAAGGAAAAAGTTTTCTGGTGGAACTCTAGCAGCTATGAAGCATATCAATGAGCCTGATACTATGCATTAAGTAATAAATAAGTAAACAATTAAGGTGGCTGTCTGGTGCTGCCTGTACTCTTAATCCTGTATTCAGCCCACAAGCCAAGTAAACTCACTTGAAGTATCAGCCCAATTATAGTCTAATGGAATGAAAATGAGCTAAGAGGAAACAGGAGCAAGAAATAAAAATGCATTCAAGGGCGAGAAGAAAGAAAGAAATACTCTCTATAAAACATCAAGTACATTTGTACACAGAATGCATGGAGCAAACAGATGTGAAGGCTCTTGGAACTTAAAATATGGCTGTATCCTGGTCATTTCTCTGTCACAGAAGAGAATAAGCCCCTTTCAAAGCCCTGATCTGAAGGAAGGCCTAACATCAAACAGCTTCAGAATAACAAGGAGATTAAAGCCTGAAGCTATTCAACTTCCTGCCTTGTAACTAATCTACTTAAAGTTGGAAGATGATGTGGGGCCACCATTGTACCAGAAAAGCTTTCCAGATCAGTAGCAGCAGTGTGCTGTATTGGAAGGAGGATGGAATCAGGAATAAGAAGACTAATGCTGCCATTCTGGGTCTGCCACGCTGTGAGCCTGGGCCCGTCTCACACAAGTCTTCTCTCTGGAGATTAACTCCCTAGCCATCGCCCAACATGACTCCGTACTCAACTCACCTGGAAATGGCCTGTGACATAGTGAGACGCTGTGAAATGCTTTCTGGGAGAGCTAAACACTGATTCTATTATCAAGGGCTCATGACTCGTCCCCTGCCCAGTTGTATGTACAAGGGCACCTCTAATATCTGTAAGCCCCAGTTCGTGACTCTTGCCCAGTCTTCATCTTAATCACTACTTTCTCAGCACTCTCAGATCCTGCCAGCTCCTGGGTCTGGCTCTTCCTTTGTTCCATTCCCAGCCTAGCTTTGGCAGCCCCAAGGCCTGACCTCAGATACCCACCATAACTCATGGTCCTGGCATGGCAACAGTACTTTAACTAAAAACCTTAAAGGATTTTGGAAAATGACTGAGCAGATATGAGAGGGTAGAGCCACTTCCACAAACCAGTAATACTGACAAACTGACTGTGCATATTGCTATTTGAGGAAACAGGAGAAACTGAAGCCATTTTTTTAAATTCTGTTAAATCAAATATGTCAATCCACATAAGGCAACAAAGTGAACTTTCATCTACACAGTTGGGCAGCTAATGTAAGTGGAAATATTGTCGATATTTAAACAAAAAATAAAGTACCCTCAAGCAGCCACCATATTAAAAAATAATAGATTTTAATGTACTCAAATCCTCCTAGTGGTATTGTACCAATCTACTTAATTAAAAACACATTAATGAGTTATGAAAGTGAACATGCCGTCAAAATCTATGAAATCTTATCCCAAGGTAACTAAATGTTGAAAATAATCATGTAAATTATATTCTGAGTTATAGCTATAGTTTACAGTTGAAACATCTTAATCTCTTTGTCCTTCTATCCTCCAACTGAATTACATTTAAAGTGATAATGTTATTTCTACCTACTGCTTCTAGCCAGCAATGAAGAAATTGAAGATAGTCACCAAGCAGTGTTTAGCACCAGACTACTCAATAAATGTCTCCTTAATGATGAATGTATTAATATGACTAAATGATCAAAGAATGAGTGAGAGAAAATACAACTGTGGGGATAGCTACTGAGAAATTCTAAATCTGATCTATTATTTTTCAAATCCAGTAGCTGAGAAGGCTCTCCTTCATCTAAGGTCATAAATAAATGACAATTCAGAAATATCTTCCAAATACAAAGAAATATATGATTCCAGTTCTTTGAAACACTCCAACTAGTTTGACGAGGTTGCTTTTCTCCTCCTATACACTTAACTCTGTGCTACTTTGCTGCTGGAACTGATTATGAAGTGCAAGAGATCCAGCTGTAGCTATAGTTCCTTCTCAGAGATTAACTGCAAGGTAGCCAAGCTATTTCTGTAGACAACAAACTTAAAAAGAATTCAGAAAGGCAAGCTGTTGATTGTAAGACTTCAGGCAACTAAAGTAGGTGTCTCTAGAAAAATGTCTTTGCTGCTCTGTTTCCTTTTTCTCTAAGTAAATGTGAAAAGTAAGTACCTTCTGGTAGAAGCGGTCAAGATCCCTGTTTCTCACCCTGCTAGCATTTTTTCATGAATTCAAGTTAGCAAGTGAAGCTCAGAACACTTCCTCATTTTATTAGACATACTGAGCCCCAGACTGGGCACATGGGGAAAGTGGCTAGCATAGAAGAACTGCCTGAGGATACCCACTGTGGTGGTCTGCCTGTTGAGTCAGTGTCACCTCACAGCGAACTTGTATATGGCTTCTGAAGCTATAAATCTTTACAGGAGCAGAATATCTCATCTTTCTCCCTTACAGCAGCTGGGGGATTCGAACTACTGACCAGCACATAACGCTCTATGCTACCAGGGCTCCTTGAGGATATCCATGTTGTTGTTGTTAAGTGCCATCGAGTCGGGTCTGAGGATATCCATAGAAACTATAAATCTTCATCACCAACCAGATCAGTGATAAATGTAGATAGACAGTTCCCAATTTTCATTAACTCCCATTTATTACTCTGTTTAGTCTTTGCTACTCACCACTGGACCAATAAACATCATTCTTATCAATGGAGAAAAGATTGAAGTTGTCAAAGACATCATTCTTCTTGGATCAACTATGCACACTCACAGAAGCAGCAATCAAGAAATCAAACAACAGGGGAGAACAAACAAGATGGAGGATAGGGTGGATGTGTGGTAGAGAGCTCCGCCAACAACAACACAGAATACCCGACCAAGCAGGCTCTGAACCACATATAAAGGAATATTTAGAAGGTTGAAAGGCTCACAGCTGGGGGAATTTGTGGCAAAAGCAAGAAATCTATTGCTTTCTAGTTCAGGATGCTCAACTGCTCCAGGAGCCACCATCTTGGGTAAGACCAAGCGGGGGGAAGGATCAGAGCGGCCACAGACACCTGGCAGAACTGCTGAGATAAAGGTGTGGACATTCTTTTCTTTTGGTATCTGTTCATTGGTCCCTTGCTGTCTGCTCACCTCCATTCTGGTGACTATAAGAGTGCCTGAGTTAGTGGGCACCCCAGTCCCACCCTAGGAGGGTTCTACTACACATGCGCACAGAGCTCCTCAAAATTTAAAGAGACAGTTTCCAATTAAAACCAAATGGCCACAGCTGGCCCTGAACTGTTTCCAACTAGAAAAAAGGCCTGAACAGGGATTGTGGAGCAGGGCAAGCAGACAAAAGAGAAAACTGGCCGAAAATTAAATCCTAAATTACATCAAAACGACCAACAGTGGTATCTTGAAACTTCTCAGGAAGAAGAGTGAAAAGGGAAGCCCATTTCCTGATCACATCTACCTGGAGGCATTCAG
>NW_006408519.1:60428494-60440207 GCF_000296735.1 Chrysochloris asiatica
TCTGGGATACAGGGATCTAGGTATAGCTTGAAGAGGGTAAATAATACTAAAATCCTTGACTGCCTTATGAATATTAGTTTCCCTTGCCTACTACTGTAAAATAGACACTTGAGTGGGATAGAAAGGAATGTTGGGAAACATGATTAGAAAAAACTTGTAAGCCTGCCTTCAGCCAATAACTGACTGGAATACCTAAAAGGTGTTCTAGAACTTGCCCAGTGAAATAGGCCTCATTCAAAGCCTTTACAGAGTATAGGACCTTAGGTGGAATCCTGAGTCCCAACCACAACCTTGTGAGGTGAGACATTCCCACTAGAAAGGACAAGCCAACTGGAACAGCTACAGTGACAGAAGATACATCTTCATGATGAACCTGACCTATACTCAGAGCGGTAGTTACTCTAAATACCAAAAAAGAGGGAAAGAGTCTTCAAATCAAGTATCAAAGCTATCGGCTCTGTGCACAGGGTAGATAGGGACGGGCAACTTAGACATTGGCTATCTAACATGAGGGGACAATAAAGGCACGAACTAACTGGCTTACAAGGTTTCAAGAGGGAGCTTATTTTAAGAGTGTGGGGGGGGAAAGAAACAGTCCCTACTGAATAGATTTCATCTTGTCTAGATGGGTCTGGTGAAAGCAGATGGGTATAAGATTCGTAAGATTCAATAGTGAATAACTGTTATCATGACTAATCGTGACTGTCACACTTGTAAAGGTGGAAGTTTTGTAGCAAAAAAAGGGGACTGGTTAATTTTATAGTTCAGAAACAGAGGACCCTAGGACCATCAAGAGAGGAATGCACAAGCAGAATGCGGGACCTTATCCAGAGAAGCAGCAGCACCAGAGATGGAGGCAGAGATGGGGGCATGGAGAAGGGGAGCGGGTGAGGACTCTAGATTCATCAATTAAGAAGAGAAGGACTAAGAACTGGTGGCCAGGAACAGGCTTGCAGAATATGCCCTTTGGAGATGTAAATTATTATATATGCCTGAGTGGGTTTCTTTGTGTGTTTTTTAAAAAGCTAAAGTAGATAGAGAGAAATACTTTTAACTGATGGTATATAGAGGTGATTATAATTAATGTAATGAAACATGTTATATGAATTGTTGAATGTGAAACTGATGATGTGCCCTGTAAACTTTCACTCAATCCATAATAAAAACCTTAACTTAAAAAAAAAGAAAAAGAAAAACGAAATCAAACAACATATTGCATTAGGGAAATCTGCTGCCCAAGACCTTTTTAAAGTGTTGAAGAGCCAAGATGTCAGCTTGAGGACTAAGATGCGCCTGACGGAAATCATGGTATTTTCAATAAACTCATATACTTGCGAAAGCTGGACAGTGAATAAGGAAGACCAGAGAAGAACTGATGCTTTTGAGTTATGGTGTTGAAGGAGAATACTGAAAGTACCATGGGCTGCCAAAAGAACCAACAGATCTGTGGTGGAAAAAGTGCAGCCAGAGTACTCCTTGGAGGCTACGATGGCCAGGCTTCGTTTCTCATACTTCAGACATGTTGTCAGGAGGGACCAGTTGTTGGTGAAGGATATCATGTTTGCTAAGGTGGAGGGTCAGAGAAAAAGAGGGGGACCCCCAATGAGATTGATTGGCCAAGTGACAGCATCGATGGACTCAAGTGTGGCAACAGTAGTAAGGTTGGCCCAGGATCAGGCAGTGTTTCATTCTGCTGTGCATAGGGTCGCTATGAGTCAGTATGGATTCGATGGCACCTAACAACATAATAAATCATCAGACAATATCATTAATATCACATGCAAGTAAAAGTTTGCTAAGGATAGTTCCAACATACGCCCAGCAAGATGGATTAGCAAAGTAGCAACATCAATGTGCTCATGGCAACAATTGTGAGGTTGGCCCAGGACTCAGTAGTGTTTCATTCTGTTGTGCATAGGGTCGCTATGAGTCAGTACTGACTTGATGGCACCTAACAACAATGACAATTCAAACATGGGCTACAACAGTGCACTGACAGGGAACTGTCAGAGTTTCAAAGCAGATTCAGATGAGGATGTAGAAGGAGGGATATTATTGCTAATACCGGATGGATCTTGGCTGAAAGCAGGGAATACCAGAAAAATATTTACCTGTGTTTTATTGACTATGCAAAGGCTTCCAACTGTGTACATCGTGACAAGCTATGGATAACATTGTGAAGAATGGGTGCGTCAGAATACTTAATTGTGTTTATGAGGAACCTGTGCATAGATCAAGAGGCAATCATGAGCAACTTATGCATAGAACAAGAGGTCACTGAATGGTTTAAAATTAGGAAAGGTGTGTGCCAAGGTTGCATTTTATCACCATACTTACTCAATCCGCATGTTGAGCAAATAATCTGAGAAACCAGGTTATATGAAGAAGAATGTGCATCAGAATTGGAGGAAGACTCATTAACAACCTACGATATGCAGCTTATACAACCTTGCTTGCTGAAACAAAAGAAGACATAAAAATACTTACTGGGTTGCACCTCAGTGTAAAAAAACCAAAAATCCTCACTACTGAACCAATAAATGGAGAAAAGATCGAAGTTGTCAAAGACTTCATTCTGCTTGGATCCACTATCATCTTTCATGAAAGTACTAGTCAAGAAATCAAATGACATATTGCATGAAGCAAATGTGCTTCACAAGACCTCTTTAAAGTACTCAAGAGCAAAGATGTCAGTTTGAGGACTAAGGTAAGCCTGGCCAAGCCATAGT
The DNA here is from genome assembly GCF_000296735.1 of Chrysochloris asiatica. NCBI lineage: Eukaryota > Metazoa > Chordata > Mammalia > Afrosoricida > Chrysochloridae > Chrysochloris > Chrysochloris asiatica. The sequence goes on from NW_006408519.1 coordinate 60,431,224, forward strand.
ATTTTTAATAGTCTCAAATGCATTTAGAAAGTTGAACAACAATGAATAAGGAAGACTGTAGAAGAACTGATGCATTTGAAATATGGTGTTGGAGAAGAACGTTAAAAATACCATGGACTGCCAGAAAAAAACAAACAAGTCTGTGTTGGAAGAAGTACAATCAGAATGTTCCTTAGAGACCAGGATGACGAGACTTCATTTCTCATCCTTCAGATATATTATGAGAAGGGACCAGTCCCTAGAGAAGGACATAATGCTAGATAACGTGGAGAGTCAGTGAAAAAGAGGAAGACCCCCAAGGAGATGGATTGGCACAGTAGGAGCAGCAATAGACTCAAGCCTAACAATGATTGTGAGGATGGCACAGAACCAGGTAGAGTTTTGTTTTGTTTTGTTGTCCATAGGGTTGTTATGAATTGGAACTGAATAACAACAAGTGTAATATTTCATATCTAGTAGTTTTTGTCCACAAACTCAGTTTTTTATCAAAGTATAGAAAGAAAACCCCAGCATAAGTACCATTTTAGTAAATAAATACACAGCTGAGGTTTTACCTTAAAACAATATACTTTATAAATTGTCTTTAAGATACACCTTTAAGCTAAAAGCAAATTATCCTGCATGTTTCATTGTACCCTCACTGGAGAACGGATACAAAAACATTCCAGACAGTCAGTGCTGGTTTAGAACACCAGTTGTAGAACTTACTGGCTATGTGATATTTTGATCAGTGGTTTACTTACTCTCTGTCTAATTTTCTTCATCAATGAAATAGAGATAATACCTATGTAAAAGTATTTATGAGAGAAAAAAGAAGGGTTATAAGGATTAAATGAGATAATGCATAAGAGGAACAGATGGCAGTACTGACATGAAACAGACATTTAATAGTTATTAGTATAATTAATATACTTATCAATAATGACATTAAAAGTAAATAGATTAAAAGCAGTCAAGAAAATGGCAGAATAGATAAAAAACAAACAAACAAAAAAAAACAGGATCTTTCAATATGTTAACTACAAGAGATACATTTAAACAGAAAGACAAAAATTAGACCAAAAATCAAATAATGGAAAATATATCTACTGGCAATCAAAAAGGAGCAGGAACAACATAGTCCACAAAAACAACGTTCTACATGCTACTTTGGTGAGTAGCCTCTGGGATTTTAAAAGCTCATGAACAACTGTCTAAGCTGCAGCTATTGGTCTTTCTCCGTGCAGAAGAAAGAAGAGTGATGAGAACTAAAATGCTTATAATCCATTAGTCCAACTGACTAATGTAACATGTGAATATTAATCTCAATGACTCTGAGACAAAAACTAGATGGTGCCCAGCCACCACTACCAACTGCTCTGATGACCACATTAGAAGGTCAAAGATAGAATGGGAGAAAATGTGGGATAAAACTCAAAATTATTTAAAAAAAAAAAAAAAGACCAGGCTTGCTGGTCAAAAAGAGACTGGAGAAACCTGAGACAATGGCTATTGACCACCTTTAGGTTCAGGAAGGAACTCCTTCTTATGGTCCAATTTTCAGCCAAGCAGTATATAGGTGGCACAACAATACTAGTTGGAATGGTCAATCATTCAAAATCAAAAGGACAACATTTACCTACAGACAAATGTTGAAAAGGGATGGGAATGTTGGTGGAATGGAAATAGGAACCACAAGGAGGAAGGAGAAAACTGTTGTTGCATGGAAGGGATTGCAATCATTAAGATTAAACAAAGTCTATGATTTATGGAATGCAAAACTGATGATCTGATCTATAAATCTTCACTCAATTCACAATAAAAAGTTAATAACTAAATAAAAGATTTTTTAAAGGAGTTGTTGTTGTTGTTGTTGTTGTGTGCCGTTGAGTCGGTTCCGACCCATAGCGACCCTGTACAGGGTTTCCGAGGGTGTAAATCCTTACGGGAGTAGAAAGCCTCATCTTTCTCCCGCGGAGCGGCTGGTAGTTTCGAACTGCTGACCTTAAGGTTCGCAGCCCGATTCGTAACCACTACGCTACCAAAGCTACCAAAGTACCACTACGCTACTACGCTACCAAAGGAGTAGGAGTGGCAATATTAATATCAGATAAAATACTTTAAGGCAAAAACCAGCACTAAAACCAACCATAGCACAATAAACATTCTTTTCCAGTGTACAACATAAACCTCAATACAATTTTAAAAATCTAAATACTTTAATGCATCTTCTCAGATCACAACACTACAAAATTATAAATCAACAATAGGAAGATAAAGGGCGAAAACAAAATACATGGAAAATGAATAACACCCTGCTTCAAAGTTACTGGGTAATAGAACAAATGAAAAATTAAAAATTCCTTGAATCAAATAAGAATGAAAACATAACATACCCAAACCTCTGGAACACAGTAAAAGCAGTGCTTAAAGGGCAATTTATAGCAATAAATGCACACATCCCAAAAGAAGAAAGGCTATACATACTCTCTACAACAAAGGTATGGAAAACCAAATGAAACAGATGCAGATGATAGTCCTGGAAATCTAAACTTCAGATGAAGGGATAGATAAATAAACTGAATGCTTACTAGGAGACAGAGCTGTGCAGACATAGCAAAAAAACAGGAGAGATTGGTCACCCATGCCCACCTACCAAATGGATGCAGCCATGCTGGGATTTTGTGAGCAACTTCAGAGACAAGAAAACATATCAGCATTGCAGAAAGGTGAGATTTTTTTCTTCTTCTCCATATTCCCCTGGTGACCAGAGGTGACACTGGCCCCCATCCACATACATCCCCAGGGAAGCTCCCACTCTACTAGTGATTGGAGTTTTATGGAAATAAGCACTGAGGTTTGGGCCCCATAAAGGAGCAGGAAGCTCTCGACATTGACCAAGATGCATAGGGCAGGGGAAAATGAGAGAAAAGGCCAGCCAAGGTGTGGCCATCTTGAACTTTCACAGGTGACTTTGAAGGCAAGAGGGCAGTAGATGGCATGGAGACATACCGTATATTGGTGAACAGGAAGGAGAGTTTTGTTTGTTTGTTTGTTTTTTTACTATTTTCTTTTTTTGCTGTTGTTTGCTTATTTGTGTTTGTTTTCCTTTTCTCTTGTGTGTATTGTCTCTTCTTGCCTCACCCAACAGAGGACAGCAATCTTGTCCATACAGCAGTCATATCCATACTCTCTATATAGCCCTACCAGTTGGGCAAAAGCCACTCCAAGTTGTTATATACCAAATAAGTGACAACAACCAACACCAGCAATTCCATCCTAAACTGACCTGCACAAACAGTGAACAGAGAACAGTACACAAACTTATCTCCTGATCATACCCACCAGGGGGCAGTTGGTCAGTACCTAATAATACACCAATGTATAATCATCAACTTAATACATAAACAACATCACGTCTTGAAAGCAGCAACTTCTGTTCACATGAAGAAACAAGACAGAATGCCTCAAACAAGTGACCAAGAGGCAGAGCTAAAAACATTTTTAAGGGGAAAAAAAGCATTGGAACTACCTGAAAAAGAATTCACGTGAATGATATTTAGGTACTTCCAAATGATTGACCGTTATACAAATCTGCTGTACAAGACCTCTTTAAAGTGTTCAAGAGAAAAATGTTAGTTTAAGGACTAAAGTATGCCTGACTCGGTACATAGTATTTTCAACAGCTTTAAATGCATGTGAAAGTTGAACAATGAATATGGAAGACTGTAGAAGAACTGATGCATTTTAGATGTGCTGTTGAGGAAGATTATTAAAGGTACCATGGAATGCCAGAAGAACAAACAAATCTGTTTTGGAAAAAGAACAACCGGAATGCTCTTTAGAAGTCAAGATGACCAGACTTCATCTCTCATACTTCAGATATATTATCAGGAGGGATCAGCCCCTGGAGAAGGACATTATGCTTGGTAAAGTCGAGGAGAAGCGGAAAAGAGGGAGACCCTCCAATAAGATGAATTGGCACAATAGCAGCAACAATGGACTAGCATTGCAGCAATTGTGAGGATGGCTCAGGACCAGGCAGTGTTTTGTCCTGTTGTATATAGAGCTGCTATGAGTCAGAACCAACTTGACACACTTAACAACAATAAAAACAACAAATGATTGACAGAAAGTTTGAGGAAAACAAGGAAGAATTCAGGAAAGAGGTATAGGAACAATCAAACAAAAGAGATAAAAGGTTGAAAACAATACATAATCTGCAAATCAAAGTCCAGAAGATTAATATTAAGAGTTCAGAAATAGACAATACTTTTAATAGGCACACACACAAAAAAAAAGATTTGATGCAATAGAAGCTAGGATTGCTGAACTTAAAGATAAATCTCTCAATACTAGTAAGCTAGATGAGCAATCAGAAAAAACAATGAGATGCTCTGAATAAAGCCTAAGATTCATGTGGGACAGCAATAAGACGAATAATTTACAGGTTATTGGAATTCCAGAACAGGAAGAAACAAAGAAAAATACAAAATAGATACTTGAAAAGCTCCTGAAAGAAAATTTCCCTAAAATCATGAATGACAAGAAGATAATTATTCAAGAAACTGAACAGACCCCAAACAGGAGAGACCCCAAAAGAATCACCAAGACATATCATACTCAAACTCTCCAAAATCAAAGACAAGGAAAGAATCATGAGAACAGCTCAGGTAAAACAAAAATTACCTACAAAGGTGAAAAATTAAGATTAAGTTCTGATTTCTCAGCAGAAATCCTGCAAACAAGAAGGCAATGGGGAAACAACTACAAAACTCTGGTGGGGGGGGAAATGCCAACCAGGAATCATATACCCAGCAAACTGTCCCTCAAATAAAATATGGAAACTTGAACATTTCCAGATTAACAGATATTAAAGGAATTTAACAAAAACCAGACTAACTTTATTTAAAAAATGCTAAATGAAATCCTTTGGACTGAGAACCAACAACCAGAGATTGACCTATATGGCAACACCACCCAGAATTTAATTCAGATATAGAAGAATCCCAAGTAAAATAAACCTACATACTAAAAATAGAAAATCAGAGATATCCATTTATAATAAAGAAAACTATAAAACTAAAAGTATAGTTTCAGAACTTACAAATGATGAAAAATACAAGTAAATTTCATGATAAAACAGACTGGTTTAAACTGGGAAAGAAATTAATAAATTACAGGGTAACCTCAAAAAAATTAATACACCTTCATATCAAATAAAGCAAAGGGGAAACCAGGAAGATTTTGTAAACATGAAAACAATAATAATGAATAAAATGATGAGAAAATGCACAAACAAATGGAATTCAACACAGGAAAATATGTGGAACAAAGAAAATAGCTGCACCACAAAAGAACACATAGGAAAATCACAGCAATCAATTCATATCTATTGATAATTATACTGCATGTCAAGAGACAGATAGTAGCAGAATGGGTAAGAAAACAGGATACTTCAATATGCTATCTATAAGAGACATACCTTACATACAAAGACAAACATAGATTTAAATTAAAGGATGGAAAAGCATATCAAGCTAATGGCAATCCAAAATGAGCAGGAGTGGCATTAATTTTTGCCTGAAGACTGTAAAGCAAAAACCAGCATAAGAGACAAAGAAGGGCATTATTTCATGATTAAAGATTATGTCATCAATTGAACAGGAGGACATAACCATAATAAATATCTATGCTCTCAATGAAAGAGCCTCAAAATATATAAATAAAACTCTAATAGAACTGAAGAACGAACTAGATAACTCTACAATGATAATAGCAGATCCTAGCATGCTACCTTCAATAAAGGACAGAACAACTAGAAATAAACTCAACAAAGGCACAGAAGACCTAACAATATAATCAACCAACTTGACCACATATATTTATACAGAACACTCAACTCAACAACAGCACAATACACATTATTTTCCAGTGCACCTGGACTCTTCTTCAGAATAGACCATATCATCGGCCACAAAGCAAGCCTAAATAAACTTAAAAACATCAAAATACTATAAACCATCTTTTCAGATCATAATGCTATAAAATATGAAATCAACAATAGAAAACAAAATTAAATACATGGAAAATTAATAACACCTTGCTTAAAAGCTACTGGGTACAAGAAAAAATTAAAAATGAATTAAAATTCTTTGAATAAAATGAGAACAAAAACACAACATACCAAAACCTTTGGAACACATCAAAAGCAGTGCCTAGAGGGCAATTTATAGCAATAAATACACATATCCAAAAACAAGAAAGAACCAAAATCAACACATTAATACAACATCTCCAACAATTAGGAAAAGACCAGCAAATAAAGACCGCAGACACTAGAAGAAAAGAAATAAGAAAGATTAGAGCAGAAATAAATGAATTTAAACAGAGAAAAACAATTTAAAAAATCAACAAGACAAAAAGTTAGTTCTTTGAAAAGATTAATAAAATTGACAAACTATTGGCAAATCTAATAAAAGAAAAGAAGATGATGCAAATAACATGCATAAGAGACAATATGGGTGATATCACAACAGAATCAATAGAAATAAAAAGGATAACAAGAAAATACTATGAAGAATTTTACTCCAATAAATTTGAAAATTTAGAAGACATGGATAAATTTTCAGAAAAATACAACCTACCTAAACTAATACAGAGTAAAGTAGAAAACTTAGACAGACTAGGCAATTTAAAAACTCCAAACGTAAAAAGTCTGGGCCCAGATGGTTTTACTGGTGAATTCTACCAAACATTCAGAGAAAATTTGGCACCAATTTTATTCAAACTATTCCAGAATAACGAGGATAGAAAACTCCTGAACGCATTTTATGAAGCAAGAATACAACTCCAAACAAAGACATCACTAAAAAAAAAAAATTATAGAATAATATCCTACATGAGGACTCCTGGTATGGTGCTGTAGGATCAGCACTGGACTGAGAACCACAAGGTTGGCAGTTCAAACCCACTAACTGCTCCTCGGAAATCATATACAGGGTTGCTATGAGTCAGAACCAACTCAATGGCACTTAACAATAACAACATCCTTCATGAACACAGTTGCAAAAATTCTCAACAAAATCCTAGCCAATAGAATTCAACAACATATCAAAAAAATAATATATCATGACCAAGTGGGATTCATACCAGGGACACAAGGATTATTCAATGTTAGAAAAACAATCAATGTAATCCACCATATAAATAAGACAAAGGAAAAGAACCTCATGCTCGTATCGATTAATGCAGAAAAGGCATTTGACAAAATCCAACATTCATTCCTGATAAAAGCACTCAATGAAGTATAGGAATTAAAGGGGAAATATTCAATATAATTAAGAGCATATAAACAAATCCAACAGCCAACATTACTCTCAATGGAGATAAATTGAAAGCATTCCCTTTACAAACAGGAATCAGACAAGGATGGCCTTTATTGCCATTCTTGTTTGATATTGTTTTGGAAGTCTTAGCCAGAGCTATAAGTCAAGATAGGGAAATTAAAGGCATCCAAATTGGCAAAGAAGACATAAAACGCTCTGTGTTTGCAGATGATATGATCCTATACATAGAAAATCCCAAAGGCTCACCAAGAAAATTATTAGAATTAATTGAAAGATTCAGCAAAATGGCAGGGGATAATATCAGTATACAAAAACTTGTTGGATTCCTATATATTGATAAATAAAGCTCTGAAAAGGAAATTAGGAAAACAATATCATTTATAGTTGTCACCCAAAAGATTAAACAATTATTAATAAATCCAATCAGAGAAACATAAGACCTATACAAAGAAAACTATAAAACACTACTACAAGAAACCAAAAGAGACTTACAAAAATAGAATACTATGCCATATTTATGGAAATGAAGACTTAACATTGTGAAAATGTCAAAGTAATCTGGAGATGCAATGCAATACTAATTCAGATTTCAACATCATTCTTTAAAGAGATGGAAAAATTATCACTAACTTTATATGGAAAGGAAAGAGACCTCAGGTAAGCAAAGCACTGTTTAAGAAGAAACCAAAGTTGGAGGCCTCTCACTCCCTGATTTCAAAATTTACCACACAGACGCAGTGGTCACAACAACCTGCTACAGGTGCAATAAACTATACATATATAAATGAAACAGAACTGAGAACCCAGAAGTAAATCCATCCACATACAGTTAACTGACCTTTGACAAAGGGTCCAAACACGTTATATGGGAAAGGCATAGTCTCTTCAACAAATGGTACAGCAAATCAGGAAATCCATTTGCATAAGAATAAAACAAGACTCTATATCTCACACCATATGCAAAGATAAATTCAACATGGATTGAAGACCTAAATGTAAAACCTAGAATTACAAAGATCATCAATGAAAAAATAGGACAACTTTAGGGGCTCTATTACATGGCATCAATACACTATCAAACATTATTTTTAAAAACACACAGACAGTAGAAGACAAAATAGATAACTGGGAACTCCTATGTACATCAAAAGATTTAGTCAAAAGAGTAAAAAGGGAGCCCACAGACTTGGAAAATTTTTGTTTGCAAACAGATACTTCACTAAGGAAGACATTCAGGTAGCCAACAAATGTATAAAGAAATGTTTACGATCATTATCATTGTTGTTGTTAAGTGTCATCGAGTCGGTTCTGACCCATAGCAACCTTGTATAGGGTTTACAAGGATCAACTGGTGAACTTGAACTGCCAACCTTGTGGTTCAAACAACTTTGCAGTCCAGCACACAATGCCGCACAGGACTCCTATTAGCTATTAGAGAGATGTGAATCAAAAATCTTTGCTATTAATATAGTGGTGGTTATGTGCCCTATGAAGATCAAAGAGCACAGCCTTCGGTATGGATTACATCTCAATGTAAAGAAAACAAAAATCCTCACTACTGGACCAATAAACTACATTCTTATCAGTGGAGAAAACATTGAATTTGTCAAGGACTTCATTCTTCTTGGATCAACTATCAACACTCACAGAAGCAGC
>NW_006408519.1:60441008-60443298 GCF_000296735.1 Chrysochloris asiatica
AAGAAGAAGAAAGAAAAACAACAAATGCTGGAGAGGGTATGGAGAGACCGAGATCCTGCTATACAGCTGGTGGTTATATGTTTCAACTGCTGTGGAAAACGGTATATATAGCATCTTCAGAAAGTTGGAAACAGAAATACTTTGTGACCTAGTAATCCCTCTACTTGGTATATATCCACAAGAAATAAGAGCCAGGACACGAGTAAATATATACACACTGATGTTCATCATTCACAATAGCAAAAAGATGGAGACAGCTAAATGTCCAGCAATGGAAGAATGGACAAACAAACTTTGGTACATACACACAACAGAATACTATACAACGGTTAAGAATAATGATGAATCTGTGAAACTCCTCATAACATGCATGAACCTGGAGGACATTATGGTAAATGAAATTAGTCAATCACTAAAAGATAAATCTTATATGGGATCAGTGTTTTAAAACCTCAAGAAAAATTTTTTTCATACTAAAAGAAACATTCTTTGATGATTACCAGAGATGAGAGGTAAGGAAGGGAGAGCAATTCACTGGCTAGAGGGTAGATGCACATGAACTTGGGTGAAGGGGAGGGGCAATATACAAGAAGAGGGAGGTTGGCAGAAGAATGATGAAGATAGGTGAAGACACAGGGAAGTATGCAAGGCTAAAAGGAATGGAGGTAAATATCGATATATACACAACCTTGAAACAACAGTGCTCTGTTGTTAAGTGCCATCGAGTCGGTTCTGACTCATAGAACCAACTCAACAGAGACACAAGCTGAATAGGTATGGCAGGGAGAAAGGGCTTTACGTTTATATGGAGTCTTGGTGTGGCACTAAGGGTTAATGCACTGGACTGCAAAGTCGGTTTGAACCGCAAGGTCAGTGGGTAAAGTTCACCAGCCACTCCTTGGAAACCCTATACAGGGTCGCTATGGGTTGGAACCAACTCAACGGCACTTAACAACATATTTATATATCACACGAATATATAAGTGTTTGAAAGAGGATATTTGTACATGGGTATTTACCTTTCCTGCAAACACAACTATGAATGTGATGGAGCATACAGAGAGCAAAATGAGGAAAACTTTTTAGATATTATCAAACATCTTAAGACAATGAGTTGATGGGCCTGGGGGCTCAGGACTATAGTCAGGGGACACCATGGTCAATTGGCATAACATGATCCACATAGACAATGTTATTTTGTCTTACTTTGGTGAGTAGTGTCTGGGATATTAAAAGCCAATGAGCAGCTGCTTAAGGTGCAGCTATTGGTTTCTTCATGTGCAGAAGAAAGAAGAGTGATGAAAATTGAAAAGGCTTGGAATCAATTAGTCCATTGGACTAATGGATTGTCAGTCCCCACAACTCTGAGGCAAGAAGAACTTGATGGTGCCTGGCCACCACTACTGATTGCTCTGAAAGGGATCACACTAGAGTGTCCCAGGTAGAGTGGGAGAAAATGTGAAACAAAGCTCAAAATTATTATTATTATTATTTTTAAAGACCATACTTACTAGTTGGAAAGAGACTGAAGGAACCTGAAACTATGGCCCTCGACTACCTTTCAGGGCTGGAAAGAAACTTACCATTGTGGCCCAATTTTCAGCCAATCAGTAGATAGTCATATAGGGGGAGACATACACCAGCAAGATATGCTTATCATGGAATGGTCAATCATCCAAAATCAAAAGGGCAACATTTTCCTTAGAACAAAGCTGAGAAGGGATGGGAAGCTTCATGGAATGGAAACAGGAACCATAGGAAGGAAGCAGGATAACCATTGTTGCATGGAGGGAATGACAATCATTGAGATGAAACTAAGTGTATGATTTTTTTCTAATGTAAAACGGATGCTCTTGTCTGTAAATCTTCACCCAATTCACAATAAAAAGTTTTCAAAAAGAAGAACCAAAATAAACAATTTAAATCTATATTGCCAACAATTGAGAATGAGTAGCAAATTAAGCTTACAGACACTAGAAGAAAAGAAATAATAAAGATTAGAACATAAATAAATGAAATAGAAAACAGAAAAATAATAAAAAATAATCAACAAAAAAAGGAGTCTTTGAAAGGATTCATAAAATTAACAAACAACTGGCAAATCTAAGAAATGGAGAAGATACAAATAGCATGATAGGATTAGGAGAGAATATCTTGACTGTATCTTGACATCGAAATTTAAAGAGACAGTATAGACATAAAACCAAACAGCCACCACTCGTCTGTCTGTCGTGCTGTGGTGGTCTGAGTTGCTGTGATTCTGAGGGCTATGCCACCGGTGTTTTAAATA
>NW_006408519.1:60447000-60448379 GCF_000296735.1 Chrysochloris asiatica
TTGGCCCAGGATCGGACATTGTTTCGTTCTGCTGTGCATGGGGTCGCTATGAGTCGGTTCCGACTTGATGGCACCTGACAACAACAACAAGAAATGGTACGGGTGATGTCACTACAAAATCAATGGAAATAAAAGGAATAATAACAGAATACTATAAAGAATTGTGCTTTTAAAAGTTTGAAAATCTAGAAGAAATCGACAAAGTTCTAAAAGCTTACCACTTACCTATACTATTACAGACTGAGGTAGAAAACTTGAACAGACATATACCAAAAGAAGAAATTGATCAGGTCATTAAAACACACTCAAAGAATAAATTTCCAAGCCGAGATGGCTTTACTGGTGAATTCTACAAAACATTCAGAGAAGAGCTGACACCAACCAATTCTACTCAAACTATTCCAGAATATAGAAAAGGATGGAATACTTGTGAATTCATTTTCTGTACCAAGTATAACTCTAATACCAAAATCAGTCAAAGATATCAGTAAAAAAGAAAATTATAGACCAATATGCCTCATGAACATAGATGGAAAAAGTCTCAACAAAGCCACAGACAATAAAATATAACATAACAAATAATAATAACATACTATATTCAAGTGGGATCCATACCAGGTATGCAAGGGATGGTTCAGTATTAGAAAAACAATCAATGTAATCCACTACATAAATAAAACAAAGGAAAAGAACCCAGGATCATATTGATTGACACATATAAATCATTTGACAAAAAGCTACACCCATTCCTGATAATAACATTCAACAAAACAGGAATGGAATGAAAATTCATCAACATAATTCATGGCATATATATACAACCAACAGCCAACATTACTCTCAATAAGAGAAACTGAAGGAATTCCCCTTGTAAACTAAAAAGGATGCTCTTGGAATCAGACAGGATGCCTTTTATCATTACTCCTATTCAATACTCTGCTGAAAAACCATGCAGGTAAGAAGGCAATGGGATGACATATACAAAACTCTAAAAGAAAAGAAAAAAATTGCCAACCAAGAATCATATACCCAGTAAAGCTTTCCTTCCTGATAAACAGAAAACAAAGGAATTTATAAAGATCAGACCAACTTTACAAAAAAAAAAAAAATTTAATTCTCTTTAGACTGACAATCAACATACATAACAACACCCAGAACTCAATCCAGACATGTTGTTGTTGTTGTCAGGTGCCATCGAATCGGAACCGACTCATAGCTACCCCATGCACAGCAGAACAAAACAATGTCCGATCCTGGAACAATCTCACTACCGCTGCCACATTTGACGCCATCAATGATGCCACCTGGCTGATCCATCTCATTGGGGGTCTTCCTCTTTTTCTCTGACCCTCCATCTTATCCAGCATGACATCCTTCTC
>NW_006408519.1:60448989-60456395 GCF_000296735.1 Chrysochloris asiatica
AAGCGAGTAAAGTTTTGCTAAAGGTAATATAGAAATGGCTACAATCATACATTGACAGAGAACTTCCAGAGGTTCAAGCTGGATTCAGAAGAGGCTGTAGAACGAGAGATATCATTGCTGATGTCTGATGGATCTTGGCTGAAAGCAGAGAATATCAGAAAGATGTTTACCTATGCTTTATTGACTACGCAAAGATGTTCGATTGTGTGGATCATGACAAGCTATGGACAACATTGAGAAGTAAAAGTATTCCAGAACACTCAATTGTACTTCTGAGAAATCTGTACCTGGACCAAGAAGCAGTTGTTCGAACAGAGCATGGGAAAACTGACTGTTTTAAAATTGGGAAAGGTGTGCAACAAGGTTGTGTTCTTTCACCATACTTATTCAACCTGTATGCTGAGCAAATAATCTGAGAAGCAGGGTTCTATGAAGAAAAACATAGCGTCAGGATTGGAGAAAGACTCATTAACAACCTGCGATATGCAGATGATACAACCTTGCTTGCTGAAAGTGAAGAGGACTTGAAACATTTACTCATGGAGATCAAAGAACACAGCCTTCAGTATGGATTGCATCTCAATGTCAAGAAAACAAAAATCCTCACCACTGGACCAATAATCCAGACATAGAAGTCTCCAAAGTAAAACAAACTAGAAGACAGGAAATCTGGATCCAGAGATATCAATGTATAATGAAGTTAACTACAAAGCAAAAGAGGGAATAGTGTAGATACAGAACTTCCAAATACCAATGAAGTCAAGTAGATTTCAAGATAAAATAGACTTTTTAAACAGGGGGAAATTTTAAATAAATTATAGGGTAACCTCAAATAAAATTATTACACATGCACATCATATCAAAAAGAGGAAAATCAGAAAGATTTAGAAACATTAACAAAACAGAAATGAAAATTAAAAGAAAACTCACAAACAAAATTAACACAATGCAGAAAATTATGTGGAATATAGAAACAAGCAACACCACACACACACACACACACACACACACACACACACACAAAAGCAGCAGAATTACAGCAATCAATTCATACGTATTGGTAATTGACTGAATTCAATGTACCAGTCAAGAGGCAGTGAAAGCAGAACGGACAAAAAAACAGGATCCTTCAATACGCTGTCTACAACATACATAAAAGATGGAAACTGCTTATGTGACCATCAACAGAAGAGTGATTAAACAAACTTAGGTATATATACACAATGGGATACCACATAATGTTGGAAAATAATGATGAATCTGTGAAACACTTCACAATATGGATTAATCTGGAGAGCATTATGCTGAGTGAAATTAATCAATCATCAAGGACAAATATTTTATGAGACCAGTGTTGTAAAAAGTTAAGGAAAGATTTTCTTGATTAAAAAAAAAACAATCTTTGATAGTTACGGAGGGGAGGGAAAATGATCTGCTGGCTAGAGGGTAGACACATATTACCATGGGTGACAGGGCAGGCAATATACAAGATGGAGGTTCGCAGAGGAAAGATGAAGGTAGCTGGAGACACATGAATTGAAGTAAATATTGTTAACTGTTGGCACATGGAGGAGATTGCAATCATTGTAATGAAGTAATGAACATAATTTGTTGAATGTAAAACTGCTCTGTAAACCTTTAATTAATTTACAATTTAAAAAAAGACAAAACAAAACAAAAAAATAGTGCATGAAATAAAGGAGACCACAGATAAATGAAGCATTACTAAAGAAGAAGAAGAAAGTAGGAGACCTCTCACTTGCCATTCTCAAAATCTAGTACACAGCCACAGTAGTCAAAATTGCCTGGTAATGGTACAATGAAAGGAACAGACATCAGTGAAACAGAATTAAGAACCGAGAAGTAAATTCATCCACCTATGGTCAGTCTCTTCAATAAATGATGCTTACTAAACTGGGCATCCATTCGCAGAAGAATGAAACAGCATCCATATCTCACACTATATACAAAAACAAACTCATCGTGAATTAAAGATGTAAATGTAAAGCATAGATCTATAAAAATCATCAATGAAAAAATAGGGACAAATTTAGGGGCTCTGATGTATGGCATAAATACATTATCAAACATAACTGAAAGCATACAAACAGCAGATTACAAAATAAATGACAGGGAACTTCTACATTGGGAGCAGGAAGAAAAAAAAGTGACAGAAGAAGTCTCTCTGGAATAATGGAAATGTTCTGTATCTTGTTTTGGGTGTTAGTAGCATGACTGTATGCAATTGTCAAAACTCATCAAATTGAACACTGAAGATCTGTACCTGTTAAATATATGTTAATTATACCTCAACTTGAGTCTTTATGTGGCACTATAGGATAGCAATCTACAGATAGCTACATGGACAGATACACAGTCTGTATGGATATGGGATGAAGAATGGAAGTATATCCACAAATATAAAAATGTTTGTCAGGATATTATACATGGGTACTTACCTTTGCTGTAAGCATAACCATGAATGCTGTTGAGCATACAGGGGTTAAAAAGTATATATACAGAAACTTCCTAGACATTACCAAACACCTTGAAGTGGTGAGTTACTGGTTCTGGGGTCTCAGGATCATAGTCTCAAGGGATACCATGGTCAACTGACATAATATAATCCACAAAGGCAATCTTCTACATCCTACTTTGATGAGTAGTAAAGGGGAACTTAAAAGTTCATGAGCAGCCATCTATTGGTCTCTCCCCATGCAGAAGAAAGAAGAATGATGACAACTGAAGATGCTTGGAATCAATTGGTCCAATGGGCTAATGGAACGTGTGAAATCAGTCTCCATGGACCTGAGACCAGAAGAACAAGATGGTACCTAGCTACCACTATCAACTGTTCTGACAGGTATCACATTGGAAGTTCTTGGAAAGAGTTGGAGAAAATGTGGAACAAAATTCAAAACTATGAAAAAGACCATGGTTACTAATCAGAAAGAGACTGAAGAAACCCAAGACTATGACCCTCAGTCACCCTTCATGTCTTAAACTGAACTCACCCTTGGGACTCAATTTTCAATCAAGCAATATATAGATATACAAGGGTGACAACAATACTAGTAAGGTAGGTCAACCACTCAAGATCCAAAGGGCAGGATTTACATAAGGACAAAGTTCAGAAAGGTTGAGAAAGAAGGTTGAATGGAAACAAGCATCACAGGGAAGACGTAGAAAAGTGATGCTACATGGAGGAGATTGCAGTCGCTGAAATAAAATGAGGTATATTATTTGTTGAATGTAAAACTGATGATCTGTTCTGTAAATCTTATTCAAACTACAACAAAACGTTTGTTAAAAACTTGTACATAAAAAATAAAAACCTTATGGGACCATGGACATATATACAGTCGGACATTGTCCAAAGGGAACTTAAGCGGGATGCACCTGTATATGACATCCAAGAACAAGAAGACGAGTAAAGGTGAATGGCTGCTGTATTTTAGATGGGAGCAGGAAGGAAGGCTGAAAAGTAGCACAAGGGACTCTCTGGAATGATGGAAATGTTCTACATCTTGTTTGGGATATTGGTCATATGAGTGTATACAATTGTCAAAATTCATCATATTGAGCACTTAAGATATGTACATGTTAAATATACATTTTAAGTTAATCATACCTTATTTGAGAATAAGCACCAGACTGTTAAACACAAGGTTTGTGGTTCAAACCCACCAGTAGCTCCTTGAAAACCCTATACTGAGTTATTATGAGTCAGAACAGACACAAGAGCCTGTAACAACAACATGCCTCAATTATGGAGTTCCTGGGCATCAAAATAGTTAAATGAGTAACTACTAACCAAACTGTTGACTGTTTTGAATCTACCCAGAGGGAACTCAGAAAAGAAAGACCTCTATTAAACACAGACACACACAAGGTCAGATAACTCAAACCTGCCTTCACAGGGTTGAGGCCAAAAGGTGTTTTCCCGTTTAGATTATTAGAGAAATTAAATGAGATTTATAAAGTATTTGTGGAGTCTTGTTCATTCAAATAGCTTATTGCATGAATGACATACAAGAAAACATTTACTGAGAAGCTAGTAAGTTGAGAGATCTGGTGAAGATTCTTAATACATAAAGAACATCTTTTGCCTTCCTTCTCCACTGTTTCTAGAGATTAACTGAAAAGAGGTTGGCAGGTGGCTATGAGGGGCCATTCTCCTCTGGCAAAAAAGCCCTGCGTTGATACTTTCTTCCTCCACCTACCTTGCTCACCTTCACTGATTATTGCTTTGTTTCATTTATCTGAGGCTGCCAGTTCAAGGCAGGACCTTATACTTTGTATTCCCTACAGGTATTAGGCTTCACTCAGCACTCAGCAATGTTTTCATTTTTTATCCTAGAGTGGTCACAATATTACCAGTAAAAACAACAGTGTGCCACAACATTAACACTCTCGATTCTAGGACCACAAAGCAAAATCTCAGATTATTTTTCCCCTCTCAGTTTTATTTCATTTGCCTTCCATATTTGAATTCAGTGCAATTGTTGCTGTTAAATGCCATTGAATCAGTACTGATTCATAACAACCCTATGCACAATAGAACGAAACACGGCCCCATCTTGCACCGACCTCACAATTGTTGCTACACTGCCACATCCTGCACCAGCCTCACAATTGTTGCTACACTTGTGTCCATTGATGCTGCCACTTTGCCAATCCATCTCGTTGGAGGTCTTCATCTTTTTCTCTGATCCTCCACCTTACCAAACATGATATCCTTCTCCAGCGACTAGTCCCTCCTGACAATATGTCCGAAGTATGAGAGATGAAGTTTGGTCTTCAAGGAGCATTCTGGCTGCACTTCTTCCAACACAGATCTGTTTGTTCTTTTGGCAACTCGTGGAACTTCCAATATTCTTCTCTAACACCATAACTCAAATGCATCAATTCTTCTATAGTCTTCCTTATTCACTGTTCAACTTTTGCATGCACATTTTCAATAACTTGATGAAGTTATTGAAAACACCACGGGTTGGGGTTGGGCACACATTAGTGCTCAAATTGACATCTTTGCTCTTGAACACTTTAAGAGGTCTTGTGCAGCAGATTTGCCTAATGCAATATATCATTTGATTTTTTGACTGCTGCTTCCATGAGTGTTGATGGTTGATCCTTTGACAACCATCAACCAGTCTTCGACAACTTCAGTCTTTCTCCATTTATCAACCCTAATAAGATTTCTGAGAAATGTTTGGTGGTTTTGAACTTGAGGTAAGCAGACCAGTACTTATCCTACAACACCACAGCATGACTCCATGTTAGCATTATATATTTGAGTCCAGGGCAATGGGGCTTTCTAATCTATGATGTTTAATTGATAATGGGGAGCACAGTGGCTCCATAAGATAAGCACTGGACTGTGAGTCAAAAGGCTGGCAGTTTGAGCCCACACCATTCATCAGAAGAAAGATGAGGCTTTCTACTGCCACAAAGAATTACAGGGTCATTTTGGTTGCAACTTGATGGCACTTAACAATAACAATGGGTAATGACATTTGCTAAAACTTAAAAAAAAAACACTCAACAGAAACCATCCCTGACTCTCTGGGTCCTTGGATGAAGGGATGTGTCCTGACAAAGTTCAAAAAAGTTCTGTGGAGTGCAACCAGGAAGAAGCCAAGAACAAGGCTTTTATGTAAGGCATTCTTTCCATTTCTAAACCACTTTATCTTGTGTCTTATTCACTCACAAATGGAATATTGTTCCCTTCCTCTCTACCAGCAGAGCTAAAGGAGAGTGCAGAGGTTGAGGTTAAGACATGGAGCAGTGAAAGAGTATACAAAATGGTTTGTTTTATGAGCAAAATAGGAATACACAGAAACTCAAGAGGGGAAAAGACCTGTTTGGTGACATTGTTCCTCCCACGTTTAAGGCAGATTAAATCTCCTGGAGCAGATGGAGACAGTTTGTATGCGAAGAGCTAACATTTAGAGCTTTCCCTATAACCTTTTGCAAAAACACTTAATATATGTATTTAAAGATAGAAAGCAACCTAATTGCTAATCCACTGGCAACACCATTTTGTGTTTGTGAAGGTGCTATTGCCATTCCACCCCAATTCCAGTTGCATCACTAGGGTGACGTCACTCAGTGTAGTAACTCTTAGTGTCACACCCCCTCCCCCTTTGAAGCTCCTCTTGTACCAGAAGATAATCCTAGCAATATTTATTATCCATTTTTAATCATACACTAGTATGTGATGGAGGCCTGTTATGGCACTGTAGGATAAGCATTAGACTGCTAACCATAAGTTCAGCAGTTTAAACCCACTAGCTGCTCCTCAGAAACCCTACACAGGGTCGCTACAGAACCAACTCTATGGTACAGAACAGCAGCAACATCAGAAAAAGTCTGTAACATGGAGTCCTCATGTGGTGCTGTTGGATAAGCACTAGACTGCCAAGACAGTTTGAACTGCAAGGTTGGCAGTTCAAACCCAGCAGCCACTCTTCAGAAACCCTGAACAAGGTTGATATTCATCTGAACCACATTGGCAGCACTTAATAACAATGGCAGAGTCCTGGTATGGCACTGCAGGTTCAAACTTACTAGTCGGCCGCTCCTCAGAAACCCTACACAGGGTCGCTATGAGTCCAAACCTACTCAAAGTCACTTAGCAACACTTAATATATTAGGATCATCACTGGACTGCTAACCATAAGGTAGGCCGTTCAAACCCCCCAGTCACTCCTTGGAAACCCTATCGAGGGTCACTATGAGTCCAAACTGACTCAAGGTCACTTAACAATAACAACAACAACAACATGCTTCACCACACTTCTGGATATGTTTGCAGGAAAGGTAAATACTCATGTACACATATATTGATAAAACTTTATTTATTAGTGGGTATACTCCCACCGACAAAAACTATTTTTATTGTTATGACTAAGTAGAGAGGTATTTTATTTTAACAATAATAAATTTCTACTGAAACACTGCACACAAATTTTATAGAAAGTCATTTTAGCATCACCCTTCTGATAGTGTCATCCCCTGTGGTCCATGCAAGCCCCCTGCCACCACCCCAGTTACTCCGCTGTCTAATTCTTCTAAATTGATTGAGTCTTCCCTTTTAAAGATGAAATTATTATCTTACCTTCTACACTGTGGTCTTTAAAAGATGAAATTCCTAGAGATTTTTAGCTACTTGACTTCCAAAATGTCCACATCTGATCCATGTTTCAAGATTAGATTAAGTATCAGGGATCACCTTACTTATGAATCACCTGACCACCTTTTGGGATTTCTTTTCTTTTCTCTATCATTTTACCTCTTATAAAGAGTCCTGATGGTACTGTAGTGTACACACTGGACTGTTGTTGTTGTTGTTAGGTGCCATTGAGTCAGCACTGACCCACAGCAGGCTTATGCACAGCAGAACA
>NW_006408519.1:60468435-60470080 GCF_000296735.1 Chrysochloris asiatica
TTTCTGTAGGTTTTGAATTGTTTCCAATGCTGTATCTATCTTATTTGATTGTTCCTGTAGCACTTTCCTGACTTCTTCCTTATTTTTCTCAACTCCACTATATAGTGTTTTGATATGCTTTATAATCATGTTTCTGAATTCCTTCTCTGGCATTTCCAAAGCCTGCCCATCTTCCAGTATGGAGTGTAGGTCTACTTCCAGCTTATTTGTCTTAGTCACTTTATCTCGTTTCTGGACATGTGCAGATATGGTCATCTGCTTCTGTTTTTGGGCATATTCAGGGTTTATCTATGGCCTAATACTTAGATTGGTGTGTGTTTTGGTATTTATGCTTGCTGATTGCCTCAAGGTATATTTGATCAGGAAATGGGCTTCCCTTTTCACTCTTCTTCTTGAGAAATTTCAAGATGCCACTGTTGGTCATTTTGATATAATTTAGGATTTGATTTTTGGCCTATTTCCTTTTTTGTCTGCCTGTCCTGCTCCACAATCCCCATTCAGGCCTTTTTTCTAGTTATAAACAGCTCAGGGCCAGCTGTGGCCATTTGGTTTTAAGTGGAAACTGTCTCTTTAAATTTCGAGAAGATCTGTGTGCATGCATAGTAGAACCCTCCAAGGGTGGGGCTGAGGTATCTAGTAGCTTGGGTACCCCTGTAGTCACCAGAATGGAGGTGTGCAGACAGCAAGGGACCAATGAACAGACAGCAAAAGAAAAGAATGTCCACACCTTTATCTCTGTGGTTCTGTCAGGTGTCCGTGGCTGCTCTGATCCTTCCCCCGCTTGGTCTCATCCAAGATGGTGGCTCCTGGAGTAGCTGAGAGTCTTGAATTAGAAAGCAATGGGTTTTTTGCTTCTGCTACAAATTTCCCTAGCTGTAAGCCTTCTAACCTTCTAAATATTCCTTTATATGTGGTTCAGAGTTCTGGGACAGTCCCCTGAGCTTGCTTCGTCTTGTATTCTGTGTTGTTGCTGATGGAGCTCCTTACTGTACTTCCACCCAATCCACCATCATGTTTGTTCTTCTCATATCTCATTTAAAGTCCAGTAACACTTGTTATTTTTATCTCATTTGTGAGCCTTCCATGTATGTCTAAGAACCTGCTAGGTATCCACACTGCAGTAGTTGTCAATGATGACCTTTAAACACAACATATTGATGTGTAGCAATCTGTCACAGTTAGACATCAAACTACCTAAATTTTCAGAACAACATTCTTTACATATATATAAATTAGGGTGAATTCAAAGTTATTGCTGTAATAAAATCACTTTTAAATAGTAGTTTTCCTATAATGTACTGGTTATTTTGGGGAATGTCATGGGTCTGTAGGATAAACACCAGACTGTGAACTACAAGGTCGGTGAACCACAAGGTCCACAAGTCCATTTGCTCCTCAAGAGAAAGATGAAGCTTTCTGCTTCCACAAAGATAGAAAGCCTTGGAAACCCTACACAGGATTGCTTTAACTATGAACTGACTCCATAGCACTTAACAACTACTATAACAATAGGGTATTTTGAGTTAGAGAGAAAGAGGCGGAGTTACATTTAGTGTCTCGGACAAACCTATCTGGTGTCTATGTGTTCATTGTGTTCTGGTGGTGGGACTTCGTGGCCAAGACTTTAACAACTTCCTTCACTACT
>NW_006408519.1:60470180-60476961 GCF_000296735.1 Chrysochloris asiatica
AACACTGCCCAATCCTGGGCCAACCTCACTACTGTTGCCACGCTTGAGTCCATCGATGCTGCCACTTGGCCAATCCATCTCGTTGGGGTCTTCCTCTTTTTGTCTGACTCTCAGACTACTAACCACAAAATCAGCAGTTCAAACTTAACAGTCAGTCTACAGGAGAAAGATGAGGTTTTCTGCTTCGGTAAAGATTTACAGCCTTATAAAGTCTATCCAGAGTCACTATGATTTGGAATTGACTCAATGCCAGTGGGTCTGGATATTCTGTTACAGCACTTAGGATATTCAACCTTGTCAGTGAATTTATTCTGTAACTCTAAGTTGAAGAACTGAAGGACTGACTTCTTAGTGAAGCATTTCTTAACTCCCATAGGTAAATTAAGGAACCCATGGGCACAAATGGTAAGCACTCACCTGCTAGTATGAACCCTCTAGTGGCTCCACAGCAATCTGTTTTCTTAAAGAGAACCCTATGGGGTAGTTCTACTTTGTCACATGGTGTCACTGTGAATCCGAATCTACTCCTTGGCACCCGTGCTTTCATCATACTTTATGGGAACTTCCATAAATTATTTTATTGTAATCATTCCAATCATTTTATTGTATCATGGATGCTTATTAGCTCCTCTGTCTCTGGATTCATGAAGTACCAAAGTGATTTCACTCCCTAATATGATCCCGTACACTTAGTATACAGTACATAGTATATTCACGTGTTTGTTGAATTTAGCAACTCAGAGGTCATTAAAGGTCTTTACAGATTTGTTTCATTAATGTAGAGACATCAGAAAGAATATTGCAATGAGTACAAGAACGAGCAGGTGGATTTCTAATAAAGGCAATGGCAGCAGTGGGTGACAATCACTCTCTCCAGAAATAAGGTTGTAAAAGTGAGAGAGAGGGTGGAGAAGAAGGGTGGGGAAAGGAGTCGTGAGAAAAGTGAGGTTTTGGACGATGTCTGTCACCTGAGTATGCATATAGGCAGAGAACCAGCAGAGAGAGAGCAACTGAAGAGACGAGAAAAGAAGTCACAATAAAGACATCAGAGTTTCAAGGAAGACACGAGGAGCTAAGATTAAGAATGAAAATGAAGGGTGCAATTTAGATAAAGATCAAAATTCTGAGATAATAGGATGAAGGAACAGATGTAGAAATGAGGAGGAAGCGACTATGAATGAAGACATAACTAGATAGAAATAAGTACATTACATTTCATCTTTATCTTTTTTCCTAAATTTTTATTTTTGTTGTTGAGAATATAAACAGCAAAAACTACACCAATTTAACAGTTTATATAATGTCCAATGTAGTGACATTACTTTCTTCAAGTTGTCCAGTTATTGTCACCCTCCTTTTCTGAGTTGTTACCCTCTCATCAACATCAACTCACTGGCCCTTAAGCTTAAGCTTCCTGTTTAATCTTTCAGGCTGAAGTTGTCAGTTTGATCCACTATACATTACATAATCCTTAAAAGACCATAGTACTCAAAGCAAACCTTTTTGACTAGTTAAGCTAACCTCCAGTCTGTTTTAAGATAACTTCAGAGATTATCTTTGGTTTATAGTTGAAAGATCTCAGGGCAATAATTTCAGGGGTTCATCTACCCTCCAGGGCTCCAGAAATTCTGTTCATTATTTTTTCCCCTTTTGATCAGGATTCTTCTATGGAATCTTCTTTGAATAACTGTAGCCAGCCACCAAGCTATTTTTATTGGCAAAGAAGGCAATGATTGATGGAGGTAATAAGCCACATATTTCATTACTGTTGTTAAGTGCCATTGAGTCAGTACCGGCTCAGAGTGACCTTGTCTAGGGTTTCCAAGGAGTAGTTGGTGGGTTTGAATTGCTGACCTTATGGTTCGCAGTCCAGTGCTGATGCTACAGTGTCACACCAGTTCCCATTCCTAATGATCCTTCTTCCTCTGTTGTTCCAGGTGAATAATGACCAACTGTGCCTTGGAAAACTAATTGCAAGGTTTTAAGACCTTATGCTCTAAGCAGTGAATGAGGAGGTAGAACAGAAGCACTAAACATGTTATTAGGTCAATTAATTGGGATACTCCATGAAACCATGGCCCTAAACCTCCAAACCAAGAAACCAAATTCCATGCCCTGTTTGGTTGTACATAAGCAGCCTCAGTAGCTGTTCTTTCTTTCTTTCTTCCTGGTTATTGTTGTGAATAGATGTGTCACACAGCTTCTGTCCACTCAACTTTTAACAAGTTTGTAATTTATTGGCAGCAATTACAATAATCAGCTGCCATTATACCTTCAATCAATGTAATGTTCCCATTCCTATTAACCCCCTCTTCACTTTGGACATATTGTCAGGAGGGACCAGTCGCTGAAGAAGGATATCATGTTTGGTAAGGTGGAGGGTCAGGGAAAAAGAGGAAGACGCCCAACGAGATGGATTGGCCAAGTGGCAGCATCAATGGACTCAAGCATGGCAACAGTAGTGAGGTTGGCCCAGGATCAGGCAGTGTTTCGTTCTGCTGTGTATACGGTCGCTATGGGTCAATACCATCTTGTTGGCACCCAATAGCAACAACCCTTCCCTCTCACCCCCGGTAACCACTAATAAACTTTGGTCTCCGTACATTGGCCTTTTCTCGTCCTAAAATACAAGCAGCTCTCTGAGCAAAAATTTTTGAAGTTGCACTTTCAAATCAATAACGTGATGACATAAAAGTAACTTAGAAAAATGTATCCAGTGCCTCTTATATACCAGGTTATGTCATAGGCCTAGGATAAGAGGAGGAGGTCTCCTGACCTCAGGAAGTACATAGACTAGTGTCGGCACCATGGAAGATGTCTTCCCATTTACTCAACAAAAATTGTGTGTCTACCACATGCCAAGTATCCTATACTCAATGCTGTAGACAGGAGCCATATATACCTACACTGTGGGTATATATTTTCTTTTAGAAGATAGCTTGTTGTTAAGTGCCATCTAGTTGGTCCTGACTCATACTGACCCTGTATAGGGTTTTCAGGGCTGTAAATGTTTGTGGGAGCAGAAAGCTTAATCTTTCTCCAATGGAACAGCTGGTAGTCTTGAACTGCTGACTGGTTCCCAATCCAGTGTTTATTTAATTAGAAACTTAAACAAATGCTATACAGAACAAGTTTCAGTGTTAAGAGTACACTCGCTGAGTGTCAGAGAAAGTCTTTTTGAGAAATTAAAGGAATTAACTAGAATAAGTGGCAGAAGAAACCATCCAGTCAAAGAAAAACACATGCAGAAGGCCACAAAGCGGTAGTGAATGGGGCAGTTGAAAAATTGAAAGGATGCCAGGGTAGTTGGCACACCCACACCAGGGGAGTGCAAGTGTGTAAGGATAGAGAGGTACACAGGACTCACCTCACTGAGAGCCTTTTTTTAAGTCACAGTAAGGAGTGTGGATTTTATCCTATGAGCAATGAGAAGCCACTGATAGTTTTTAATAGATTAGATTTGCACTTCAAAAAATACTCTGTCTGCAAAATGGAGAAGGAATCCAAGGGAGTCTAGACTGGACATGGGAAGACTAATTAGGAGGATATTAAAAAGTTTCAGAATGAGAAAGGAGTGTGGCATTGGACTTGGAGGGAAGCAGATGAATTCACGAGAGATTGGGGAGGGAGAGTTGGCAAGACAAAAAGACAGCTAGGATAGGGGAGAGGAGGCAGGAGAATAGTCGCTGAAGGGCTAGTGGGTGGAAGAGATGCCATTAACAAAAATAGAAAACATGGAAGGAGGGCCTACTTCTCCAGCCACAAAGTGGATAAGCATCAAGCAGGTACCCACCCCAGCCCTGCAACTAGCCTCAAGGAAGACCACTGCTTGCCCAGGTACAAATATTGCCTGTACCTTGGTCTGTGGCCATTGAAACATCCAGCAGTTTTGGCTCATACATGTGTGCTCAAGTGCTGTAAGACAGGGTTTTAAGTCTTTCCTTCCTTCTTTCCCTAACTGGTATCTCATTCTGATGACAGGAACAAATAAAACTCTGTGGTTTGATTTTTTTTTTTTTTTTTTAAGCTCCCAACAAGTCTTTTTACATAATCTTTAACAATAAGTGATCTTTGCACGTCTGGGCACAGGCTGTACTGTGCTAAAAGACATTTATCTTCCACATTTAGATGAAAAGATAAGCAGTTAGTCTATTGATAAAGCATTAAGCAACTAATACAGCATTAGGTAATATATTTTCCCAGTCATTAGAAATGCCTGACCTCAGGATTTGCCTGAGCAATCTTAATCCCACTTCACCTACTGTAGCTGTTTATTCTGGGTGATGGGTTTCACATCCACCATAGCATGGGACAGGTATACAACTGACGTCTGTTTTCTTTAAGAGAAAAAGGTTAGGATTCAGAATTCAAAAGGACCAGCAGCTCAGATTCTAGTCTTAGAAGGAAATCTTCCTGCTTCCTAAAGAAGTCAAAAGCAATGGCAGGTGCTTCCCAAGCTCAACCTAAGAAATCAGCTTGTCCTCATCATGTACTTGAGACTAAAGGAAGTTAGTGCTGTGTTCTTGAAGTGCCCCAAACCAATACTGAGCCAAAGAATTCCAAGAGCAAATATAATGCGAAGTCAGAGGACCTAGGCACTAGTCCTAGTTCTATCATTAGTTCGTCCAGTGACCTTGAACAAGTAACTGGATCTTGGTTGCATCCTCTTTTAAAAAATGAAAGGGAATGTAGTTGAATATCTCATACCCATGTTCATTTTAGCCTTTGTGCTGAAAGAGTCAAAACTACATCTGAATCTATATGTATGCTGCTTTCAAAGTTTCATTTTATGAATCATTTCCTGTTTTCCAGCTAAATTGCCTAGACAGAAGGATGCTATTTTCATGATGTGAATTTCATGTAGGGTGAGGTGAGAAGGCAGGAATGTCTGTTCATGGTTTATTATTTCTTTCCTGACAAGGATACACATTTCAAAAGAACCTCTGCCTCTCTTGTTTACCATTGTACAGTGCTCAGTAAATATTTGTTGAGAGAATGAACGAATGTTCAGAAATAGATTTCTCTGTAGGGGGTATAGTTGACTCAGTTTTTCTCATAAAAGTCAATATAAGGTCTTAATGAAAATTAAAAATTCACCAAATACTGAATTTTAAATTTTTTATGTTATTTATGTTTTTGTTATTGTTGTGACTTGTGACTAACTCAAAATAGTGCTCAAGTGTCCCAGAGCAGGGCTGCAAGAAATGGACAGTGGGGTGTCTAGAATAGAGGAAGAGGGAAGGAAAAAAAAATGAGAATATTTTAAGGATAAGGTAATGCACTGAGAGAATAAAGTAGTGAAGGAAGTTGTTAAAGTCTTGGCCACACAGCCCCACCACCATAACACAATGAATACATAGACACCAGATGGGTGTTTCTCAAACACTATGTGTAACTCCACCTCTTTCTTGCTAATTCAAAATACTCTGTTGTTGTTGTTGTTGTTAAATGCCATGGAGTCAGTTCAGAGTCAAAGAGACCCTGCATAGGGTTTCCAAAGCTGTCTATCTTTGTGGGAGCAGAAAGCTTCATCTTTCTTCACAGGAGCAACTGGTGGACTTCAATCACTGATCTTCTGGTGGTTATCCTACAGAGCCACCGTGTTCCCAACTTAACCTGTACTTTATAGGAAAACTATTAATTAAAAGTGATGTTATTTCAACAATAACTTTGAATTCACCTTAGTTCATAAGAAGAAAACAAGAATGGCATCCTTTCAATTTTTCAACTGTCTCATTTGCTACTGCGTTGTGGCCTTCTGCATGTGGTTTTCTCGTCCTGGAAGCTTTCTTTTACTACCTGGCCCAGAAAATTCCTTTACTTCCTCAGATCTCAGCAAAGCACACACCAATTCAACAGTACGTTGATGGCAGAACACTCTATTAAGTTCTTGCATTATAAAGTAGCAATTCTATTTGTAGAACATGAAGTATAGAACTCTGCTTTTTAAACTGGATCTAAAGCAGTAGTGTGTTAAAATTATATGAAATCACAGAATCTTTATGAATGTTAGTTTGCTGGGCAGAGTAGTTAAAATATGATATTCATATTTTTAACAATGCACATGTAATAAGGTTCTTGCAGAATGCAAAGTTAGCATAACTTTTTTAATGTTTTATTGTGTATTATGTGATAGTTTACATGGGAGAACATTAGCTTTACATTCATCCTATCGTATATCATTTCCTTGCCATGGTTACAATCCCCTCCATACATCATCAACCAACCAAAGGGTATACTCTGCAAGCCTGCCCCCCTGGTCGTCAGCACACAGCTCCTCTCCTTCTCTGGGTCTAAAGTACTCAGCCGCTCTATTTCTCCATGTCATTTGTCTCTGCCTCCATCTTTGGTGTCACTGTTTCTCTGGGTAGAGTTCCGCTCTCCATTCTTCTCCCTTGATAGTCCAAGGGACTAGACTGCAAAGTTAATCAGTCCCCTCCTTTTGCTAAAAAAAGTTTACCTTTACATTTCCAACCCTCACAATCAGTCCTGATAACAATTATTCACTATTGTATCACAAGAGACTCATCCTCCTTTCATCAGCCCTGCCTAGACAGATTGGATACTACTCAGTGGCGATTCTATCTTCCTCCACACTCTCTGGATGTAGGTTCCCTCTTGAAAGCTTGTAAGCCAGTCACTTCTGTAGACCCCCAATTTTGGTGGCCAATGTCCAAGTTACCCATCCCTGTCCACTCTGTGTATAGAGGGGGTGGGAATGATCCTCGCTGTGAAGATTTGTTCCCTCTTTTGAGCTACTGCATCCATAGGTGTAGGTCAA
>NW_006408519.1:60483072-60487676 GCF_000296735.1 Chrysochloris asiatica
TGCAGCCCTGCTCTGGGATACTTGAGCACTGTTTGAATTAGTCACAGGTCATAATAATTCCGCCCTCTCCAATTAATGCCAGCATATCTCAAACAAAGCCTCATTGCTATTATTCATTTCCTGTTACACCTTCTAGATTAATAATTCCTGTTATTCCATTTTTTCTGTGCTTTTTTCCAAGGCACAATTCAATTGCACTCCCCTTTTTACTCATAATAGAGAATTTTACCTTTTATTCTACTGTACAGGGAAGATAGAATCCATCAAATGTGGTCACTCAAATTACTCCCCTGCCCATTACATTGTCCCCAAATCAACATCGTCTCTTTGTCCTCTTTCAGTAAGCAATGCTCCCATCTCATTGCCAGCATTCACACTTCTCTCTGTGTTTTTAATTTCATTCCTCCCACAATCCCTCAACATATTGTTCTATCAGTGACCTCCAAGTTCAACTGCGTTTTCGATTTTCACTCCTTCTTCCTCTACTCTCTCTCTTGTTTCTCTTCCCCCTTTTTTTCTGCTCCCTCTATATTTATGTTTCCAGAAGAATGCTCCAGTGAGTCCAGTTAACTCACTTCAGCTACCACTTTGCCATAAACCTCTTCCCTCCCATCACCAACACAGTTTTTAACAATCTGCTTACCCTCAATGTCTCTACTTCCATACAAGTCACTTAATTCCTGTTTCCTCTCTGATTTGTTCCCTGACTGCTCTACCAAGGGTTATACGTCCTTTTACTTCATGTAGCCAGATCAATCCTAGGGCTTCCTGGACAATGCTCATTCTCCTCCTCTGTCTCCAGCACACCACTCTCTGCAGAGCCTTGTATGAATTGTTGTTGCTGTTGTTAAGTGCCATCAAGTCAGTTCAAAACCATAGCGACCCTGTAAGGGTTTCTGAGGAGCGGCTGGCTGGTAGCTTGAACCGCCAACTTTGCAGTCCAACGCAGTATCCCACAGTGTCACACCAGGACTCCATAGGTGCTGCATAAATAGTCGTTGAATTGAATTTCTGAATGTTATTGTTAGGTGCCGTCGAGTCGGTGCAATCGAGTCAGTACCAACTCATAGCACCCCATGCACAACAGAACAAAACACTGCCGAGTCCTGCACCAACCTCACAATTGCTGCTGCCACTGTGTCAGTCCATCTCATTGGGGTCTCCCTCTTTTTTGTTGTTCCTCCACATGATGTCCTTCTACAGGGACCGGTCTCTCTTGACAATACGTCTAAAGTATGAGAGACAAACTCTGACCATCTTAGCTTCTAAGGAACATTCTGTACTTCTTCCAACACAGATTCTTCCAATAATTAGGAAGTTATTTATAGTCACTGTAATATAAACAGTAATGCAGGGTAGAAGTAATGATAAATTGGATCAGGATGATTGAAGCAGAAGTGGTGAGAAGTGATTTAATTCTGGATAGAGTTTAAATTTAAGCCATTAAGATTTACTGCGTACTCAGAAATGGAATGTATAAGAGAGAGAGGGATTGAGGATGATTCCAAAATCTTTGGCCTAAGCAAATGACTAAATTGGGTGGAGAGAGAAGGTTCCTGAAGGTTAGAGGTAAAGAGGACCAGAAGTTTATTTTAGGGCATATTCAATTTTGCAATGCTGACTAGACTCATAATAGAATTGTTGTTGTTGTTACGTATCTTCAAGTCAATTCTGATTCAAAGAGACCCTATATAGGGTTTCCAAGGAGCAGCTGGTTGGTTTGAACTGCTGATCCTATAGCGCCACACCAGGACTCCCATAATGGAATAAATGTTGAATAAATGGTCATACACCTACTCCTCACTTAACAACTATCTCTTTATACAACATTTCAAATTTGTGACAATAGTAAAAAATCTACACTCTGCATGTTTTGCACATTCATGATCTATACCTGACAGTAATGAACAAGATGTGCAAGGTGAGAGGAACCCTGGCTGTCATGGTTAAGGTTATGGGTCCACTTGGCTGGGCCATGATTCGTAGTAGTTTTACAGTTATGTAAGATGAAATTTGGTAGTTATATAATGATGTAGTCATCCTTTACTTTATAATCTCATGTGATCATCATCCATTTCTATATAACAATCTGGTCTTCGGGGTCTATCTATGTCAATAAGTGAGGAGTGAGTATATGTTTGTGTGATTAGAAAGAAAGAGGGATCTAGAAAGGTTCAGACTAAAAATACAAATTTTGGGGGAAAGCTTTAAAACTGTATGAGATCACTTAGGTTGTACACATGGACAAGAGAAAATGACAGGTATAAGGATTGAATCCTGCCGTGCTCCAACTTTCAGAGCTAGAGGAAATGTGGGAGGTTCTGCTCTAAACTTCTGAAATTGTTAGCTTCTTAGCTAGTGGCTTTCTACAACGCCACCTTAGAAGTACCAGAAAATTGCCCAGTTGTGTTTATGGGCCCTACTGTGTAATCCCACCTTCTCACTTTTGCTTTTACCAGGAAAAGACGGAGGAGCAAAGAGGGACATTACTTGATTGCTTCAGTAATATTTCCTAGAGCAAAGCTGTTCTGGAATGCTCAAATGTTGTTGTTGAGTGCCGTCAAGTCAATTCTGACCCATAGCGACCCTGTATAGAGTTTCCAAGGAGCAGCTGGTGAGCTTGAACCATCAACGTTGCAGTTCAAACGACTTTGCAGTCTGATGCATTAGCCCACAGCACTATACCAGGACTCCAGAATGCTCAAGTACAAGTTCCATATTTACACACCAAGATGTCAGTTATCTTGGTAATGGAAGCACTGGTCACTCTCCTTTAAGAAGAAGTAAGCAGAGTTGTACATCTACCTTTGACTGAATTCTCTGAGGAATACGTGGCAACACTGAACCTTGAATCCAGCCAAACTCAAAATCTATTTTAAAGGAGACTTTAAACATTTGTGTGTGGTTTATATCTGTCTCCTGAGGTTTTAACAGTATTTTTTAATTTTTTGAAAAATACATTAAATAAAACATTTATCATTATTCTCTTAATTGCTCCAAGTCCAGCCCCACTACATACTAGAAAGTGAGAGAGGTGGGAAACAAATGGTAAGCCTACTTATTTTCAAAGTCTGAATAGTTAAAATGCTAGTTCTTTTGGGGAACAAACACTATTGTCTGGAAAAAAAGTTCATGGGGAACATAGTTTTTTTTGTTTGTTTGTTTTGTTCTAAAAAGAAATTTAATAGCATGGGTTAAAGGCTTCCTAATTTACTTTTTCACAATCTTAAACTTTGTTTTATTACCTTACTGTACCTCTCAGAATTTCTCACTTCTAAACAAAGAGGGTAGAAAATACACAGCTACAAAAGACTCCAAATCCTTTTTCTGTGACAGAATACAATACCAGCGCCTAGTCCAATTACACAGAACTTCTCTTTGAGTTGCAGAAAGGGAACAGCCACCTCTCTTAACCTGCACTTATGTTCAGCAGGCAGTACTAGCTGTAGTTTAAGATCAATGAGGTACAGACACTTGATTAAATTTCTAAATTGCTGCTTACTTTGAAAACCTTGAGCCTTTGTTGGTAAAAAGGAGGAAAACCTTTCACAAATTCCCAAACAGATTCCATAAATTTGTAAATGCCTGAAGAGTTGTGTGCCTCCAGACCTTGGGATGAATAAACTGATATTAACAAATGGAATCTCATTCTTTGGGGAAGGAAGGGGCACCAGTTTAAAAAACACAGACCTAGATTTGAAGATTAACTCCATCACTTTTACTATGTAAGTGTCCAAGGGCAAGCTACCTTAAGCTTTAGCTCCCTCATCTATAAAAAGAAGTACAATCAGCACTGGACTGGGATCTACAAGGACAGCAGTTCAAACTCACCAGTTTCTCCTTGGAAACCCTATACAAGGTCGCTATGAGTCAACTCTGATTGATGGCACTTGACAACAACAAATACCTACTTCATAGATTATTGTGAGTTTTAACCAAGATAAATTACATAAGCATCTAGAAAGAACAGGGTTGGTTCTCAACAAATCTGATATCGTCAATTAGTAATGAAGAAAAATGGACTCAACTACAGTCATTGGAGCAAGAAGATATTTTTCTCGTGTTTTGAAACAGATCTCATCTAACAGAGGGAAGATGGTACAAACAGTAAAAGAGTTCAGCTGCTAACTGCAAAGTAGGAGATTCCATTGCAACCAGAGACACCTTGAAAGAAAGACCAGCCAACCTGCTTCAGAAAAATCACCTATTAAAAACTCTATGGAGCAGTTCTCCTTTAACACATATGGGGCTATCATGAATCAGAGTTGATGTGACAGCAACTGGTTAGAAGAAGAAAAGCACAAAAGTCTTTTAAAAGTGTTGTTGTTGTTGTTGTTGTCAGGTCCCATCGAGTCAGAAACGACTCATAGCAACCCCATGCACAGCAGAACGAAACAATGTCTGATCCTGGGCCAACCTCACTACCGCTGCCACAGTTGAGTCCATCAATGCTGCCACCTGGCCAATCCATCTCGCTGGAGGTCTTCCTCTTTTTCTCCGACCTTCCATCTTACCAAGCATGATATCCTTCTCCAGCAACTGTTCCCTCCTGACAATATGTCCAAAGTATGAGAGACAAAGTTTAGCCATCTTGGCCTCTAAGG
>NW_006408519.1:60487834-60489138 GCF_000296735.1 Chrysochloris asiatica
TCAAGTGGAAATTTCCCAGCTCAGAAGATTCTGGATACTGTTCAGGATTCCACCTATGGTCTTATAGCATAACTTTTAAGAATAAGAAGAGAGACTTACAGGTTTTGTAGGACAGTTTGTGAAGCCCTGGCAGTAGAAACAGCAGGGGGCTGGGCCCAGAGGTCAGGAGCCCTACTCCAGTGATCTGGCTATTGGACTTTAGACAAGTCGCTTTATCTCTGGCCTCCATATTCTCACTTGCAATAAGGCGGTTGTACTCTATGGTCTCCTGGAGACCTTTTAGAGATCTCTTCCAATCCTAAAATGCTCTGATGATTCCTCAGGGACAGGCGGCTTGCTACTCTTGTCTAGTTGTTGATTCTGACATTTTTCATCATTGCTCTGGCCTACTCTCTGGCCTCAGCAGTGACTTGTATTAACTTCAGTGAAAGGCATGAAATATCTAAGACCTGAAAGTTAGATCTATTCAGTTCTTTAAACTGCATTTTAGCTCTATAAATAGAAGTTGTTGTTGTTTTCTGTCAAGTAGATTCTGACTCATAGTAACCGTCTATGACAAAGGACAGCTGCCCTGTAGGATTTCCTAGGCTATAATATTTATGGAAGAAGATCACTAAATCTTTTCTCCCATGGAATCAGTGATAGGTTTGAATTTCCAATCCCTTTTTGGTTGACAGTTGAGTACTTCACTATTGTAACACCAGGACTCTTTATAAATAGGCCTACCCAAATCTAACCCCGTGCCATTGAGTTGAATCTGACTCATAGCAACCCTGTATAGACTTAATGCACAAGACAGCAAGACAAATATGCTTCTTCTTAAGGATCTTTTGGAATTATTCAAAATGTTTATAAAAGATATTTATTCTTAAGAATCTTTCTTACTTTCAAATTGTTTTCCAGGAAGCATGGGTTCCTATCCCACCCACTGCTGGTACTTATTAAAATAATCCACTTCAAAATCCTAACTTTTCTTTAAGCTCCATCTCAAATACCACCACAGTCTGTCCATTAATTTGTCCATTCTAGTCATTTGAATTCATGTCTCTCTCTTTTTTTTTTAAGGTTTTTATTATGGATTGAGTGAAAGTTTACAGGGCATATCATCAGTTTTACATTCAACAAATCATACACCTTGTTTCATGAAAATAATTATAATCCCCTCCATGTATCATCAGTTAACAGTATTTCTCTCTATCCACTTTAGCTTTTTAAAAAACCCACAAACAAAAAAACCCACTCAGGCATATATAATAATTTACATCTCCAAAGGGCACATTCTGTAAGTCTGCCTCATGGCCACC
>NW_006408519.1:60489238-60492863 GCF_000296735.1 Chrysochloris asiatica
ACCGAAAGCCTTTGCGTAGTCAATAAAGCATAGGTAAGCATCTTTCTGATATTCTCTGCTTTCAGCCAAGATCCATTGGACATCAGCAATGATATCTCTTGTTCCACAGCCTCTTCTGAATCCAGCTTGAACCTCTGGAAGTTCTGTCAATGTATGATGGTAGCCATTTCTATATTACCTTGACCAAAACTTTACTCACTTGAGATATCAAAGAGATCGTCCAATGATTTCCGCATTCCGTTGGGTCACCTCTCTTTGGAATGGGCACAAGTATGGAGCTCTTCCAATCAGTCGGCCAGATAGCTGTCTTCCAAATTTCTTGGCAGAGATGAGTAACTGCCTCCTATGCCGCCTGACTTTCTTGAAAGATTTCAATTTTTATTCCATCAATTCCTGGTGCATTGTTCTTTGCCAATTCCTTCAACGCACTTTGGACTTCCTGAGTATCATTGGCTCTTGTTCATATGGTACCTCTTGAAATGGTTGAACACTAACCATTTCCTTTTGGTTCAATGACTCTGTATATTGCTTCTATCTTCTCTTGATGCATTCTGCATCATTCAATAATTTGCCCAGAGAATCTTTCAATAACGAAAGTTGAGGTTTGATTTTTTTCTTCAGTTCCCCCTACTTTAAAAGTGATTAACATATTGTAATTTGTATCATCTATTACCAAGTCTTTTAATGTGCTTTTATGATCACTGTTCCAGGCTGTTATGAATTTTTGTTTTCTTGTAAATAGCAGGTCAAATGAAAATTATTCCAGACTTTTGAAACATCAAATATTAGAGTCAATTCTGTAAACACCCATCAATTATACTCATACTTGGGCTAAGTCAAATGAAATTGTAATTTCAGAATTTTATTTTATTTCTAAAGTCATATTTGCATTCATATTAATTGTGAATATTGTAAAAGGAGATATATGTTTCTTTTTGTATGAATCAGAATTAACAAGTCCTTCTGATTTTGCTTTCTTATTTTCATGTTATTCTAAAGACCAGAGATGCTTTTTCATATTTGTGGAACCATGTGATCTAATGTGCTTTGTGTACCTCTAGTGTAATGTTCCATGCAATCTTATGAGCAACTCTTAATTTTAATTTCCCAGATATTTTCTGTAATTTTATCAAATTGCCCTATTTCATTCTTAATGACCTACACAGGCACCTTAATAATCCAAAACTAGCATGCCTCAAACTCACGGGTTGCTGTTTTTCACCAACCCTTTCTGGATTTGAACTTCATAAACTAAGCAAAACCAGACCTCAATTGATCTTATATGGAAAATCAGAGAGGAAAAAATGAAGCAAGCTGTATTATTCAGTATATAATAATCTTTCTTGCAGTCAGCAATCACCCTTGTAATGTCTTAGTTTTAATTGGTGGACATCCTGGTGTGGTGCTGTGGATTAATATGCTGGACTGCAAAGTCACCATCTGGTCCTTAGAAACCCTATACAGGGTCACCAAGAGTTGGAACTGACTAGACAGCACTTGACAACAACAAGGGGTCCCCATGAGTCAGAACCAACTCTATAGCAAATCACAAGAAGGTGCTATTAGTGTTTCTTACTAAAATGCTTCATTTCTCTTAATTTCCTTAAGGAATGAGGCATTCCACTTATATATTTCACAATTAACTTAAGCTTTTCCCCTGCAATGCAAAAATTTTCTGGCTTAATTTAAAGTCTGTAAACTTTTCTTATCTACTCTCTGCCTCTCTAAACAGGATACAAAACAATAATTTCACCTTGTCTTAGTTATTTAAGTTCATAATTATTGTCAAACTACAAAATAGTATAAGGAACCCTGGTAGTGTAGTGGATTGCAAATGGTTACTAACCACAAGGTCAGCAGTTGGAATCTACCAGCTGCTCCTCAGGAGAAAGATGAGGCTTTCTGCTCCTGTGAAGATTTACTGCCTGGGAAACCCAACTCAGTGGCACAGAACCACCACCAAGATACATATTGTTACCTTTAAGACCTTTTGTGTTTAAAAGGAAAGTTTGTTCCCATACACAAAGGCCCAGAAGACTATTTGATTTTTTAAATTACTAGCCATTTCTTTTATTTTTTTTTTAAGGCTTAAATTTTCTTTCAGTTTCCATTTTAATGGTATCTTGTGGGTTGCATGGGTAATCAAAAAATGAATACTGTTAGAATTGTGTCTCAAGAAAAAGCAAATAGGCGCTGAGTAGAAGCCTTTTGGAATCTCCTGATAATAAGACATAAAACTTTTAGGGCATGGACTTCAAGGCATTTTGTTTTTTAATGTTTTCTTATTTCGCCTAGTGTGTGAGAGGTAAGTTTGGAGTCATTGTTTGAATGATTGCACTGCAGTATTTCCTTACAAAAAAAAGCCTTTATTTAGTCCTCTTTATGTAGGTTGTTTTAAGGCAAGTCCTATTTTCCTGAATTTACTGATGGGAACATACAAGGGAAGTGGCATGTCCAAAACTAACTGCATTAGGGGCTGTTGTAGTTGTTGTTTGATGCCATTGAGTCAGTTCCGACTCATAGCAACCCTCTGTATATAGGGTTTCTGAGGAGCAGCTGATGGGATTGAACTGCAGACCTTGTAGTTAAGCAGTCCAGTAGCACCACACCAGAACTCCACACTAAGGGTAGAACCAGACATAGAAATTTCTCATCTCTTCACTTTTCGGATCAGTTCAGTAAATACATTATAATCTATAGGTGTCATACTTATCTGAAAATTCAACTGACTATCTTTTTGGAAATCAAATGCTAAAGACAGAGTGGTACCTTTTCATAGAAATACCTTATTTAATGATATTCCAAAATGATTCATTTTCATAAGAGGAAGGGATAGGGGATGCCTTACATAGAGAAAGACAAGAGATCTAATTGATTGCATTGTCAGACCAGATGCCTCATGGTACCTGTGTCTGCTGCTCTGGGTTTGGGATCTAAACCCAACTTTGTTGTTGTAGGTGCCATCAAGTCAGCTCCGACTTATGCACAACAGAATGAAATACTGCCTGGTTCTGAGCCAACCTCACAATTGTTGCTATGCTTGAGCCCATTGCTGCTGCCACTGTGCCAATCCATCTCGTTGGGGAGTCTTCCTCTTCTTTCGCAGATCCTCCACTTTACCAAGCATAATGTCTTTCTTTAGGGACTGGTCCCTCCTGCTAATCTGTCTGAAGTATGAGAGACAAAGTCTGGCCATCCTGGCATCTAAGGAGCATTTTGGCTGTACTTCTTTCTTCCAACACAGATTGTTTTGTTCTCTAAGCAGTCCATGGTACTTTCAATATTCTCCACCAACATCAGAAGTCAAATACAGCAATTCTTCTAAGATCTTCTTTATTCACAATCCAACTTTCACATGCATATGAGGTTCTTGAAAATAAACCCAACTTAGAATTTTTTAAAATTAACAACTATATTTCTTCTAAAAAATATGTAAGTAGATGTGTGTTTCTTGTTTGTTATTGGTTGTTGTTGTTAACTGCTGTCGAGTCGATTCCGACCCATAGCGACCCTGTACAGGGTTTCCGAGGTTGTAAATCTTTACGGGAGTAGAAAGCCTCATCTTTCTCCCGCGGAGCGGCTGGTAGTTTCGAACTGCTGACCTTAAGGTTCGCAGCCCAATTCG
>NW_006408519.1:60492963-60495995 GCF_000296735.1 Chrysochloris asiatica
CCAATTTTTTATAGAAGCATACTGTGCCGTCTTTTTCATTCAAAGTGGCCGGCAGACTTTTGGTTAGCAGCCTAGTGCTTAACTACTGTGCTACCAGGACTCTTAAAAAAAAAAAAAAAATCTTCTGATTTTAATTTCAACTAACAAGAGGAAGACTCCCCCAACTAGATGGATTGACACAGTGGCAGCCACAAAGGGCTCAAACATCAACAGCTGTGAGAACCGCGCAGGATCTGGCAGCGTTACTTTTCTGTTTCCAAAGGATCTCAATAATTTGGAACCAACTCGATGGCACTTAACAATGACATTTTATTTTGATACCTTTAGTCATTTAGTGAAGTCTTTTGAAAGTTAAGGTAGCATGCTGTGGTGTTGTTATTAAGTTTCAAGTCGGTTCTGACTCATAGCCACCCTATCTATAGAGTTTCCGAGGAGTAGACAACCTTGTACTTTGCAGTCCAGTGTTGATTCTACAGCGCCACATCAGAAGTTGCTTAGAAAGGCCGAAAAATGTGAAATACGGAGGCACCCACTTGAAATAACAGACTACCTTCATCTATCAAGTCTTATGGGTTTCCCAGACTGCAATTGATTCTAATGTTGTTTTAAGGGGTTGGCTTTTAGTCTAAACCCTGGCCTCTCCCACAACACACAAGTGCACGTGCGCACGGCACGTACACATCCGGTTATATAATGATGCCAAAACAGACAAGGGAAGGAAGTCAAGATTAATATCAATGAGAATAGTGACAATGGTAATAAGCTCAGCAAGTTGTATTTACACAGCATTTTGCTTCGAGAACCGCAGAACCGTACACAGATATTATCTCACTAATCCTCAATGGAGCTTTCTCAGAGAGGCTTTATCCAGGGTTTCTCCACTGAGAAGGTGAAGTACAGCCAGGAGAGGAGGTTAAGTCCCTGGTAAAGCTGGAAACATAACCCTGCGCTCCTGACGCACGGGCTATTGTCCTTTCCACTCTACCGGCCACCTTCCTGTCAGGTGTCCAGTAAGCAGGTTAACTGATCTGGTGGTGATTATCATCTATCTCCTGCCTACGTGCAAAGTGACTAGTGGAATGTAGGTTTTCCTTAATATTAGATCTTTGAGTACAAATCAACGAAGCTGGAATTTGAAAAGCTTACTCTGACTCCAACGCTGACTGAAGCTGTGAAACTGGCTGAAAGCACACAACCACTTTGGGGTCCTGGGAGGGGCTGAGGGATGGACGCCACCTCTTTTGGGGAATGCATTATTTGCAAGTTCAGGCCCCGACGATACAGAAAGCCATGCCGCATTATTATTATTGTTGTTGTGTATTCTTAAATATCAACGGCATATTCCTTTTAAAAAAAAAAAAAAAAGGTTTTTTTTAAAAGAAAAGGGAAGAGATTCTGTGAAATGCTCCGCGTGGAGCCGCCGGCCCCGAAGGCAGGCTACGTCCTTTCGCATTCGGCCTCGGTGGGCGGCGCGGGCTGGGTGCGGGGGTGTGAATGGCGGCCCCGGGCGGCCGCAGCGGGGCCGGCGCTTTCCCAGGCCGTCCGAGGTGACGAGGTGACGACTCGGGCATTATGGCGGTTGTTTTTCACACAAGCCTCCATTCCCAGCAGCTCCTTTGAAAGCACCCCCGCCGCCCCCTACCCCCAGCGCAGGCCGCCGCGGAGCAGACGGCGCGCCGCGATAATTGGGCACAGGGGCCTTTTTCAGAGTCGCTCAGTCGGTAAATGAATCGTCAGCTCCCAGTGATCCCGCGTGTGCGGCGGCGACGAGCCCGGGCGCGGGGCAGCCGGCAGCCGCTGCTCTTTCACAGCCCTAGCCGGGCCGAGGACTCTACGCCTGCGCCACAGCTCCTGCAGTGTTGGCCTGGGCGTTTCGGCAGCGTGTCTAAAACCCAGGGGAGCCTGAGATACTCATCTAGTTCAGATCTCTAGAGAGAACTAAGCTGATTTCCTCCTGGTTAATTCTTAGATTACACTCTCTTAATTAAAAAGTGTGTGTACAAGGGGGCTGTTGCTGTTAAGTGCCGTCGAGTCGGTTCCGACCCATAGCGACCCTGTACAGGGTTTCCAAGGCTATACATCTTTATGGGAGCAGAAAGCCTCATCTTTCTTCCACAGAGCAGCTGGTAGTTTCGAACTGCTGACCTTAAGGTTCGCAGCCTGATTCGTAACCACTACGCTACCAGAGCTACCTGCACAATGGGGAATATCCACCTAATTCAAAGGACACCATTTTAGTTATCATGGAAATACCACAAGTGGATGACTTTAATAACCAAATTTATTTTCCACAGATTAGGAGGCTAGAAATCCAAATTCAGGGGAAGGGTCCTTGTCTCATTCTGAACTTTTGCTCCTGGGCAATCTTTACTCACTTGCCATCTCTTCCTCCAGCAATGCTCTGCTGACTTGAATGACCTCTTTTATATCTCAAGAGATTGAATCAAAATACACCTTTCACTAATCCTATCCATCAGCATAATAAACAACCCATTCCCAAACAGGATCATAACCACAGGTATGTTGTTGCAAAACACCATCAAGTCAGTTCAGATTCATAGACCCTGCAGGTTGTCTCAGGAGTTTAGTGGTTAGTAGTAAAGGTTATTCTACAGTGCCACACCAGGACCCTCAACCACAGGGGTTGTTGTTGTTAAGTGTAATCCAGTTGATATCAACTCATGGTGACCCTGTCTGTATAAGGATTCCGAGGAGTAGCTGGTGGGCTTGAACCACTAACCTTTCTGTTAGCCGTCCACTGCCTACCCTACAGTGCCACACTAGGACTCTACCACAGGTATTGTTGCTAAGTGTTGACGAGTCAGTTTTGACACATAGTGACCCTGTGTAGCAAGGGTGGGGAACGTCTACGACAAAAATCAATTCGTCTGGCCCTGCCAAGGCAACCACAATTCCAGCCATCACATTCATTGTTGTTGTTGTTGTTAAGTGCTGTTGAGTCCTCTCTCACCCATATCGACTCTGTATAGGGTTTCTGAGGAGCAACTGCTAAACTTGAACTACCTACTTTG
>NW_006408519.1:60501115-60506957 GCF_000296735.1 Chrysochloris asiatica
TCTCAGTTCCTCTCTTTCCATGAATCTAGAATCCTCAGCTGCTCCCTCTCTCCATGTCCCTGTTTCTGTCTCCACCTCTGGTGTTGCTGCTTCTCTGGATAAGGTAGTAGGATAATTTTTAAGTTGATAATTTTGTATGGCCCATGAATTATGTTATAAATTTTGGCAGAAGAAAGGTTCCCCACCCCTGCTGTATAGGGTTTGCAAGGAGCAGCTGGTAGGTTTGAACTACCACCTTACAGTTCCAAATCAAGCTTTTGATCTAGTGGTTATAATACAGCGCTACATCAGGACTCCACACCACAGGTATAGAGGTTAGGATTTACAACATAACTTTTGAGGGGCACATAATTCAGCCTATGAAATTCTGGAGTGGTGCTGTAAGGTAAGCACTAGACTACTAACCTAAAAATCAGTTGCTCAAACCCACCAGCCATTCCTTGAAAACACTATATAGGATCATATTAGTTGGGACAGACTCGATGGCACTTAACAACAATTCAGCCTATAACCAATTATAACCTTATAAACATGAACGCATTGGTTACCCACACCTGCCCTTGCCAAGGCTACTTACTTCTCCTAGTTAGGGGAGCAGTAAAATGTGAAACACTGCCTAATTTATCCCCGCTGCAGCTCTGGTAGCGTGGTGGTTATGAATCAGTTTGTGAACCACAATGTCAGCAGTTCGAAACTACCAGCTGTTCCACAAGAGAAAGATGAGGCTTTCTGCTGCCGTAAAGATTTACAGTCTCAAAAACCCTGTGCAGGGTCGCTATGGGTCAGAACCAACTCAACAGCACTTAACAGCAACAGTATCAGATATGGAAACACGGCTTCTTTCAACATCAACTTTATTCTGTTTCTATGATAGAGCTTCAGCTCTCAGGAAAGACATGAGTTCCTTTCCCCTCTGAGCATCACTCCCTCTTCAGGGCTAGTGCAGTTATGGCTAATTGATGTACGGTATCTGGACTTACTAACCTGTGTGATGACCTCAAAAACAGGACAGCATGTAGACCTGGATAAATCCCCGCTCCTGATGCAAGTAGAGGCTTCAGACCCCGTACTACCTAGCAAAAAGCACAAGACAACATGACCTACTTCTTGTTGTTGTTGAGTGCCATAGAGTTGTTTCCAACTCATAGAGACCCTGTATAGGGTTTTCAAGGAGCAACTGGTGGGTTTGAACAACCAATCTTGTGGCTGGCAGTCTAGTACTTATACTATAGCGCCACACCATGAGTCCCGTGACCTACTTAGTACTTATCTTTAATATGATCTCATTGACTCCTCACAATAATCTATTTTGGGCACTGTAAAACCAGTTTAGGGGGTTCAGAAACTTGTCTAAAGAGAAGTTACTAAATGGCAGATCTGCCTGCCTTCACATTCTGAAATCCAGTCAGTGAAGATAGATTTGCTCCAAACTGTGAGGTAAAGAAAATTCTGAAGAGGAGTGGGGAAGGGAGAAAGCATTGTATTTTTTGCTAGATGTTAGTTTAGAAACTCAGTTTGTAGAAGTGATGTTCAGTCTCAGTAAAGGGAACTTGTCTTTGGTTTTACTCCGAAAGATTCTCTCAAAAGTGTGCGATCTTAAACAGCATCACAAGATGTTTGCTTCTAAATGTTCACCAACACCAGAACAGCTCTCATTCCTCATTCCTTAGACTCAGCTCAACCAAAGAAAAGTGTTAAACAAGTGATGTGGGAAAGACTAAAACGAACATAGCTCCAGAATTCAAAGCTGTGGTATCCTCAACATTTACAAAGAGTTAGATGTTGATTAATGCATCGATATTAATGGGAGTGGGGTAGTAGAAAAAAGAGAGTAAAAGTGATGCCTTGTTACTGCCTTGATAATAGCTTTGAATTTTAGATCATTGTTTTGTATATACCATATTGTTGTTGTTATTATTATGTGCCGTGGAGTCGGTTCTGACCCATAGCGACACTACACAGAGTTTCCGAGGCTGTAAATCTTGACGGGAGCAGAAAACCTCATCTTTCTCCCGCAGAACAGCTCGTAGTTTCGAACTGCTGACCTTGCAGTTCACAGCCTGATTCGTAACCACTACGCTACCAGAGCTCCTTATATACCATATAGTAAAGCTTAATGTCATCTTTAGGATTTGATGCCATGAGACCATATTCAGGATGAAGTTGTTGTATCATATTACCTTCGGACATCAAAGACTAGATTTCTTTCAGGAAAATCAAAGAAGGTATACTTAATAGAGAATTATGATTGAGAACAATTCCCTTGGAACAGGAAGTACTCAACACCAATATCTTTTCAAAGTTGTAATCATTGTTTCAATAGAGCACCTTTCATTCAAATGAGTTTGTTAGTGGAATGTCATTTGGGTATAGTGTTTCATTTGCTTCAAAAACAAGTTTTAGGGAAGACAGATTGATCAGGAACAGGATTATGTTTCTCCAAGTATAAAAGAGGCATAATTCTATTGGGAAGCCTTATTTTGGCTAAGCATATGGCCAAGAGAAGCAATGATTTCATGTTTGCTTTCTAGTGTCAAGACATTTGTGTAAGGTTGTTTGATTGTGGTAAAGACCTAAGGATAGGGAACTGCCAAGTTCTTATGAAATTTCTCTGTGACTGCAATGCCTGTAAAAGAAAA
Source organism: Chrysochloris asiatica (assembly GCF_000296735.1). Classification (NCBI taxonomy): domain Eukaryota; kingdom Metazoa; phylum Chordata; class Mammalia; order Afrosoricida; family Chrysochloridae; genus Chrysochloris; species Chrysochloris asiatica. The sequence goes on from NW_006408519.1 coordinate 60,503,755, forward strand.
AGAAATGGTACACTGGATCCAGACTGGTCAAGCACACAAAAGTGTAGCTAGAGTACTGGCCTAAAAAGATTGCCCATTGTAAATCCTTCATCCATTTACACTATAGTATGAAATTGTTCTTTCCTCCAAAATCATCAATGGAATCAATACTTCCCCCCACCCCATAGTTTAATCTTTTACAAATTACAATATATTTTATTGTTATGTTTTTCCCATGATCTACAGTCTTCTGAAAATCTGTTATTAGATCAGTGGAAGATTTGATGGGATGGAACAAAAGGGGAAAGTGAGAGCAACTCTGGTGAATTGTATCTGTTGTTGCTGTGAAGTGTCATCGAGTCATTTCTGACTTAAGGTTACCCTGTCGAGTTTCCAAAGAGCGACTGGTGGATTTGAACCACCACTTATGGCTTAAATCAACCTTGCAGCTGCAGTCCACTGCTTATCCTACACCACCACACAGGACTCCAATTGTACCTGGCATCCTAGACATCAAGCCAATGAGTGGGTGTGAAATAGATGGTGAGATGATTTAAGCTTCTAAACTTCAGACCTAAAGGCCTTTAGTGCTTGGTGGGTAGAAGAATTAAAGATTGCAGCAGACAGCGAAGGAGCATAGAGGTAGCCAGGAACCAGACTCACTTTGCTTTATGGTTTAGCTTAGGCCTGACACGTACAGCTGTCTGGTATATGGACCCTGGGACATGGCCCATTATTGGTGGGAGGGCTGATATGGATGTCATAGAATTATGAAACCAGAAATAAAGGTTAGGCTGTGACTATGCCTGTACATAGTACTGAGACAATTATTGCTCAAAAATAACTAAAACATTGCATTCTAAATTATAGCACCTCAACTTTCTCTGGGCTATCCATACTCCTATTGTTATTGTTGTTGTTAAGTGCTGTTGAGTAGGTTCCAACTCATAGCAGTCCTGTATAGGGTTTCTGAAGAGCAGCTGATGGGTTTGAACTAATTTTGAAAGACCTTGTGGTTAGCAGTACAGTGTTTATCCTACCACACCACAGGAGGATTCCTAAAGATAAGTAGTTTATGATGCTGTCCTTCAGAATAGAACACTTGGAAAGTTATAGACTGGCTTGGTGATGACTTGCTACACAAAGCATTTTGGGTGCTGGAGTGTGTGGGTGTGTGTGGAATTGCCTTAAATCAGTTTAAGCCCACATGCCAAAATTAGTCTTGTTACTTTAGAGTCGCAAACAATATGGCCAAGCTTGATCCCATCATATTTGGCTGATTCTTTAATAAAAAATTCAATCTTCTCTCAAGGGCTAAAATTCCCTTGAGGATATTCAAAAGAATATTTGAACTTGGAAAGCAATTCTGAAAGGAAAATGGTTTTGAGCAATAGCTACAGAATTGAAATCAATACTTTGTCTAACAGGGTAACTTGCACTGAAAGAGACAACATTTATTAAGATATGTATGCTTTGCTATATTTGCTAAAGAATTGTCACTTTATATTCCTGCCTCTACTATCTAAATATAATGTGCATGTATTTAGAACTTGCCTCCGACTTTTTTTTTTCCTTCAAAAGCTCAAGCTCTTCAAAGTGGTCCATGACCTGACTCTTAAACCAAAGCTTCAGAACCTTCTGTCTCCTTAATCTGCAGCTGGAGTGCTTTGATACTTTGGTCAGAAGGATCAGCCTTCAATGGGGCTCAGTTTAGGGGCAAGCTCCAGGCTTCTCTCCACTGCCCTCAAAAGGAACATGTTAAGGTGGGGTCATTGTGAAAAGAATGAATGATACAGACAAGGGAGCAAGTCCTAGGAAACTAAGCTTTTGTGTCTTGAGGGAAAATAACCGAATTGGAATCCTGGAGCTTGAGCTATTATATGCACTTAGCTTGATGGAGACTTAACATTTATCAGGCATTTTACCCAAAGCTAACAATGACATTATTTTGTTACTTTACCCTTAAAAAAATACTTGGAATAGGAATCACAACCACTGTTATTGCTGTAGCATTATCTGACTTTACCAGCAACCTTGTCTACAAATACCTCAGTGGAAAATTTCCAAAATGACCCTAACTAGGAATCTCATTTATCTTTCTAAAAAACAAAGTAATTTCTCACTGGACTGAGCTCCTTGATGCTGGAGGCTATGCCTTTATCATCTTTACAGACTCAGCACAGTACTGGTCACCCTGTAAATGCTGAACAAATCTTCTATAATTCTTCACTAGACTTATCATTCCTGTGACATCAGTGCTCACTATTCTTTATTATAACCCTAAATTCTGCCCCATTCCTACTTGCTTTTCTCTCATTCTGTAATCTTCAAGTTGAAGCCTGAATTTATAATAAAACTTTGCCTATGACCAGAATAAGGAGTATGGTGGCTCTATTGGGTAAGTTCTGGATTGTGAATCACAAGGTCAGTGGTTCAAGCCCACCAGTCACTCTGTAGGAAGATAGATGAGGCTTTCTGTTCCTCCAAAGACATTCTATACAGGGTTGCTATGAGTCAGGAGTAACTCAACGACACTTATTAAGCAATGACATGGCTAGAAAAGTTTTTAGTTTCACTACAGATCTTAATTTCGACTTGTAAGGTGACATTGTTGTTGTTAAGTGCAATTGAGTTGGTTCCAACCCATAGCAACCCTGTATAGTGTTGCCAAGGAGTGGCTGGTAGTTTGAACTGCTGACTTTACAGTTCAAAGTGACCTAATTAATAATTAATAATTAAATAATTAAATAGTTTGAACTGCCGACCTTACAGTTCAAAGTGACCTAATTAATAATTAAATAGATGCTATATGAATCTGGGCAAGGAGGCCTGTGGAACAATAGTTAAGCACTCAGTTACCACCCAAAACAGTTCAGCTTTTCAAATGCACCCGGTAACTCCAATAGAGAAGACTTGCTGATCTGTTCCTATAAAGATTACAGCTAGGGAAGTCTTTTGGAGCAGATCTCCTCTGTCACATTGGGTCACTATGAGACACAATCGACACAGCACATATGTGTCTGAAATCCCTAGTGGTGCAAATGGTGAATATGATTGCTTGCTAACAAAAAGGTAGGAAGGGCAACTCCACGCAGAAGCACCTTGAAAGAAAGGCCTGGTGATCTAGCCACCCAAAGAATGAAATATATAGGAATAAATGTAACCAGAGAAACAAAGGACTTATACAAAGAAAACTACAAAACACTACTACAAGAAACCAAAAG
>NW_006408519.1:60510476-60513890 GCF_000296735.1 Chrysochloris asiatica
CTATTCCAGTGGGCCCTCACTTTTCTAACAGACCACCATGCTGGCAGGCAGGTGGGGCACTTCCTTTGTGGGCCTCAGGAACTTTGTATCTATGCCTGAACAGGGCAATTATGCCCATTAAGAATTTGTTTTCTTTTTTGAGAACTGAGGAATGTAGTATGCACCATTTACCCGCTCCCCCACCCCTCAGAGCTATTTTATTCCTCATTAATGCCAAGAGAAAGGGCTTATAAGGGCTCTTGACATGTAAAAGTCTAATTAGGAAATTTTCAAAGCTAACACCATCTAGAGAGCTTACATTTTTTGTAAGACAAGGAAAAGAAAAAACGAATTTTCTCATTATGCTACTAAAGAAGTCTTCCAATAAAATGAGCTTCTTATTTGCACAGTCCACTCAAGCTAGGCTAAAACTACTGCTCTCATCCATGAAGTCAAATGTTCAGGCTCCCATTTAAATTTGTCCTAGGGGCATGTGATAGTTATTCACACTCTCATCATTATACTAGCTTGGGCTTCCTTGAAGGGCACCTGAGACCCAGTGGTGTTTTTATTGCTGAGTGCCATCGAGTCAGTTCTGACTCACAGCTACCCTGTATAGGGTTTCCAAGGAGCAGCTGGTGAGTTTGAACCACCAATCTTGAGGTTCAAACCAACCTTGCAGTCGAGTGCATTAACTGGCAGCACCACAATTATATGCAGATAATTTGGATGGTTATCCTAGAGAGGGGGAAGAGAGATCAGGGAGAGCAAAATAGGGAAGGAAACAGTGCTGTGGGAAACCAGGTCTTAATTTTGCTGACACCACGTAACGCCTTCTAGAAGTCCTCCCATGTAAACTATCACATAATTCACAATAAAGCATTTTAAAAACATTTACGGTAACAGACTTTCTAAGGAGCCAGTTATGCTCTGTCCTACAGCATTGTTATGCATTCGTTGAAACTGATTTAATGGCAGTGGATGGGTGAGTTAAGAATGTAGGAGAAGTTCAACTGGGTAATTCTGACTCAGCATCTATCATGATATAGTCAAGATATGCATCCGGACTTCTATCATCAGAGGCTCTGCTTCCACAATGAATCATTGGTATAGTTGTTTGGTGGAAGACCTCAATTTTTTGCCACATGGCCCTCTCCAAAAGGTTACTTGAGTGTCATTACCATATGGCAGCTAGCTTCATACAGAATAAGTGATCCAAGAAAGATCAAGGCAGAAGTCATGTTCTTTTATGACCTTTTTGTTGTTGTTAGGTACCATCGAGTCGGTACAGACCATAGCGACCTTATGTCTTTCAGCACCACAACAGGTGTCTAATAGATGACATAACAATGAAATACATTTTGGATTGAGTAAATAATTTTAAAAGTTATGTTTCTTGGTTTTCTTTCAAGTTACAGCAGCCAGGCTGCAGAAGCCAACACGTGACCATCAGTTTCCTAACAGTGGAAAAGAACAGGTCAGATGCTCTGGTTTTATAGAACAGGACAAAGCATAAACCAAACGAACCCAAAACAGAAAGTCTGCATTAAACGTAAATGTTACTCTACTGCATTCATCATTAGGAGAAGATTCACACTGGTTAGAATCCAATTAACACTGCAATAGACTTCTTCAGACTGTCAGGGACATGCCTCAAAGTCATGTTGGGCTGAAATCATTTGGGGAGATGAGCAGAAAAGCATTTCTATCCATGGAACAGGCTAAATAAACTAACAAACAACAAAACTCCCTAGGAAATTAAGACAGCTGTTGTTCATCTAGCACCTACCCTTTCCTGCATCCTGACTATCAAAAGCCAATATTGATGCCCAGATTAAAGCAAAACCACAAAACTCCTCATCTTTTCTCTCAACTTGGAATGGCCAAGTGACACTATTATGACCAATAAAATGTATGTGAAGTTTGTTGGTGAGTTCTAGGTTTTTGGTTTTTAGAATAAGTGTTGCTTTTCTGGTTTACGCATTCCTTATATCCCTGTGTCCTGCCCTAGTTAAAAGTTGAGATAGTGATTGGAGCTGGAGCCAAGTAACCGTCTTACAGTCAAGACGGAGAAGCCAAAAGAAGCACATAGACTTCCTTGAGCCACCAAACAACCAGCCTCCTGTTTGTAAGAAAAAAAAAGTCCTCTGGCTTTTGCCATTGTTGTCTGCTACATGCAGCTGAACTCAGTCCTTAATGAATGCAGTACCAACAAATCTGTATGGAGTGAATTGTGTCTCCCCAAAAAGATATGTTGAAGACTTATCCCTCTACCAGTGAATGTGACTTTGGGGAAATAAGCAGAGGCATTACCGGCAGGGGGCATGGGGACAAAGGGTAGACCACACTGAATGACACTGTCAGAGGGGGTTTGTTGTTGTTGTTAGGAGTCATTGAGTTAGTACCGACTCATAGCGACCCTATGTACAACAGAACGAAACACTGCCCGGTCCTGGGCCAATCTCACAATTGTTGCCACGCTTGAGCCCGTTGATACTGCCACTTTTTGCCAATACATCTCGCTGGCGGTATTCCTCTTTTTCTCTGACCCTCCATCTTACCAAACATGATATCCTCCTACAGTGACTGGTCTCTTCTGACAATATGTCCCAAGTAAGAGAGATGAAGTTTGGCCATCTTGGCCTCCAAGGAGCATTCTGGCAGCACTTCCTCCAAAATGGATATATTGATTCTTTTGGCAGCTCATAGAACTTTCAATATTCTCCTCCAACACCATAACTCAAAAGCATCAATTCTTCTATGGTCTTCCTCATTCACTGTCCAGCTTTCACATGCAGATGAGGTTATTGAAATGGTGACACTAAAATGTCTGTCTACAAAAGTTTTATGCAGTCCTTTGCCAGACATCGATTCCCTTTTTAAATTAAAATATCACTGTAGTTAGGTATAGTAACAAAAACATTTTGTTTTCACTAAGACCAGCTTACATGTTTCAATATACCTACAAGGCTATGCTAATTTGCTTTTTAAACCTTCTAATGAGCTCCAAATCACAACTGTTGTTATTACCCAATTACAGTGATGCTTCAATTCACATGGTTTTGTCTGCATGCTTGCTGTTCTTTTCGTGGATGCCAGTGTTTTTATAATTGCCAATTTTATCAAATTTTCTGGTATTTCAGCTTTGATGGTGTGATAATTAGTATTTGTTAACCAATATGTGGCACTGTAGGATAAGCACTGGATTTTTAACCACAAGATTAGCAGTTCATACCCACCAGCTGCTCCTTGGAAACTATAGATCAGAACTGAGGCAATGGTGCTTAACAGCAACATCAATGCACAAAAGCTTTAAGCACAGTCACTGACAGTGTCACCCGGTTGGGGACCAAAAGGCTTACAGGCCTCATAAAACTTTAAGAGTGTCAGAACTGCTCCTTATTTGATTATTCAGTTATGTTTTATATTAACTTA
>NW_006408519.1:60521355-60524835 GCF_000296735.1 Chrysochloris asiatica
AGGAGGAGGAGGAGAAGAAGAAGAAGAAATTTCTTTAGCAATGACTAAAGTCTTTAGTGATGACAAAAGAAACACTTGCTTTATGGGGAGGGAAGAATGAATGTATATCTGTCTGTCTATGATGGTAAGTCTAAAAGTATTGCTAAAAGAAATCTTGAAAACCTTTGTTAAGCAAAAATATAAAAATGTACTACAAGAACAAGCAAGTTGTTTGCCAGGGAACCATCAAGGCAAGCAATCAAGTCTCTTCAGGACAAAACCCCCTTCCAGGCTGATGAAAGGAGATAGGATAGGTCTCTTGTGGTACAATAGTGAATAAGTGTTATCAGGACTGACTGTGAGGGTTGAAAATGTAAAGGTAGACGTTTTGTAGCAAAAGGGGGGAGTGATTGACTTTGCAGTCTAGGGGCTGAGGTCCCTGGGACCATCAACGGAGAAGAGCGGAGAGCAGGACACCTACCTAGAGAAACAGTGACACCAGAGATGGAGGCAGAGATGATGACGTAGAGAGATGGATCAGCTGGGAACTCTAGACCCAGAGAGGGAGAGGGGCTGTGTGCTGATGACCAGGGGGCAGGCTTGCTTGCAGGGTATACCCTTTGGTTGGTTGATGGTGCATGGAGGGGATTGTAACCATGGCAATAAAGTGATATATGATAGGATGAATGTAAACCTAATGTTCTCCCATGTAATAAAACAACAACAACAAAAAAAAACCCTCCCAAGACTGAAACGCAAAGAGAATACATGAGCTGTCATGTAAGTTTGCTGGCGACCATGTTGGTCTACTGGTGAGAGGACATAGAGGAAAAGCAGCAATGAAGAGGTGGACTGAGTCCAACCAAGTTACATAGACCCCCATAGACCTGGAGTATGGTGAGAGCTGGTTGGTCCAAAGTACGGTGAGACCTGGGGACTCCTGAGCCCATGGACAAGGACATGGCCACAGAGGGCCAAAACTGAAAGCGAAGTGTCCAGTTGATACGATGTGAGGGGATAGGCACAAGGGCATCCAAGCTAGACCTACCTTCAATGGCTGGATGGTCAGAACCCAACTAGAGGACAGAAAAGAGGAAAACAAAACAAAACATATATATATATGTTTATTTGCTTTAAGGAAAACAAGTGTAAATTGATACACTCTGATGAACACTTATGGATGTAGTAGCTTAAAATACCAACCAAAAGGGAAAAAATCTTTGCAGCAAGGATCATTTCCATCCCCTCTGTACACAGGGTTAATAGGGATTGGCAGCTTAGACACTGGCTACCTAAAATGCGGGAGTTGTAAAGGCACAAAATGACTGGCTTACAAGTTTTCAAGAGAGCACATAGATTCAGAGTGTGTGGGGGAAGGTAGAATCCCCACTGAGATCCTACACAGATCTGGTGAAAGGACTCTCATGATTCCATAGTAAGTAATTGTTATCATGACTAATTGCGATTGTCGCAACTGTAAAGGTAAAAATTTTGTAGCAAAAAGGGGTGAGTGGTCACTCTTACAGTCCCAGAGTAGAGGACCCTGGAACCATCAAGGGAGAAAAGCTATAGTGGAGTGTGAGACCCTATCCAGAGAAGCAGTGACACTAGAGAGGAGGCAGAGATGATGTCATGGAGAGACGGAGCAGCTAAAGATTCTAGACTCAAGGAGGGAGCAGGAATGTGTGCCGGTGGCTGAGGGGCATGGTGTGCCCTCCAGATGTTTGAATGATTGTATGTTCCTGAGTGTTTTGGTGCACATCCAAAATAAAATTAAAAAACCAAGAGGGAATAGAAGCAAATACCGTTGAATGATGAAGCATGCAGGGGATTGTAATCACTGCAATGAAACGAACTAATGTTCCCCCATGTAAACTATCACTCAAGTCACAATAAAAACTATATATATATATATATATATATATATATATATATGCATGTGTATGTATATATGTGTATGTATATATATATGTGTGTGTGTGTGTGTGTGTGTATAAAGCTATTGTTTCTGAACATAGCATCCATCTAATTCTACATACTTCTGAAAGCCATGCTACCATCTCTATAACCTGCAGAATTCTGTGCTCTTTGATTTACACCACATTAAAACAGTAATTTCAGCATCCGTAACATACTCAAATTCTGTTTCTTTGAAATGTTTTTTGAGTTTGGGGAACAAAAATAAATCTGAAGGGGCAAGATCAGGACTATAAGGTGGATGGGGGTAATGTTTCCAATGGAATTCTCCTAAGACAACCCTTCTACCCTCAAGAATGAGCAGATGCACTGCTGTGATGGAGGAAAAAATTCTTGGAATGATTTTTTTAAACTTCTTCATAATATATCCTCGAGATAGTCCTGTGTCTTTTGAGAAATCTGCCAAGGTTATTCATTTGGAATCCCCAAAACAGTTGCCATACCCTCTGAGCTGACCTTTCTGCTTGAATTGAACTGGCCTAGCAGGTCCCCTTGGGAGTCGCTGTTTTGATTTGACCTTTTTTTTAGAAGGCATCCTAATGAGACAAAGATATGTGTTATGAGAGAGAGAAGCCTTCTGCAGCAATCCACTGATCGCAGAGTCATGTTTAAACATGTCTTATTTGGAATAAATGGGTACGTGTATGTACTGGAAACCTAGTAGCAGTATTTCTTTAGTTACCCTTATATCCACCTATTTATCTTCACTCCTGGTTTTTAATGTAACCTCTATATACAAAACGTACTACTAGAAAACATTTTTTTTGCATTGATATTTACAGGGATTTTTAAACAAAAATTTTCAAAACGTTACTGATAAATTATTCACCACACATTACCTACCATAAAGAATTGACTAGAAAATATGGGAAACATAGAATTAATACCCCTATGGTAAAGAATTATATACTTAGTATTTATTGTATTACTGTAACAAAGTGTCCTGGTGTGGTACTGTAGGATAATACAATGGACCGCAAGGTCTGTTTGAGCCTCAAGGTCGGCAATTCAAATCCACCAGCCACTCTTCAGAAACCCCAGACAGGGTCACTATGAGTCAGAACCAACTTGAAAGCATATACAACAGCAACAATGAAAGCAACACCATTCCTCTTCAGTTTGTCATTCTCAGCATGTGGTTGTCATATTCAAAATGGCCAATACCAGTCCATTTCTGCTCACTGAGGCTGAAGATATCGATGTTTATGCATCCTATTTCATTTTTGACAATTTCTAGTTTTCCTAGATTCATAGTTCATACAGGCCATGCTCCAATTATTAATGGATATTTACAGAAGTTTCTCTTCATTTTGAGTTGTGCCCCATCAGCAAATGAAGGTCGCGTAGGCTTTACTCCCATGGGCTTTACTCCATTCACATCATCATGGTCAACTCTACATTGGGGAGGCAGCTCTTCCCCAGTCACATTTTGAGTGCCTTTCAACCTGAGGGGCTCATTTTCCGGCACTATATCTGACAGTGTTTCTCTGCTATTCATAAGGTTTTCAGTGACTAAATATTCAG
>NW_006408519.1:60524935-60526577 GCF_000296735.1 Chrysochloris asiatica
GTTCTCCTTCCTCCTGAAAGTTTAAGCCAGGTATCTGAAACAGCTTGACTTGCTTCAGACCTTTTGAAATCCTTTTCACCTTTACCCATTGAAGATTAGGTGATATAGGTATGTTAATTAGCCTTGAGAAACCTCGAGCTGCTGCCCTGGGATTCGAACCTGAAAAGTACTATATAAATTTGTTTGAATTTCTGGAAAATTAAAGATGTTAGATTATCAAGACAATTTGTGATGTATGTTTTAGAAATTTGTTCCTATAAATCATTTTGTCCTGTTTTGAATGATTAATCACATTTCACTTCTGTACCATGTCTTAATAATCCCCTCCTTCCTTTGTGTAAGGTCCCTCCCTGAAATAAAAGAGGGACGCAGACTGAAGCCCGCATGCATTACTGCTTGCAGGGCCATGGAGAGTCTGTCTGCCAGTTTTGCATTCACTCTGGTCTCCGAGTGTTTCTTTTCTCTCTAGCCTCTCCAGACATCCCACCTAGAGTTAGTTTTGTGTGCAATGTCTGCCACCAAGCAGTCTGTCTGGCAGCTTGCATCAAACCCATGTGTCTGTCTTCTTTGTGTCTGTTTTCTCTCTCTCTCTTTCTCTATCATCGCCAGACACCCCACCTTCGTGTACTCACCCCCTTGTCGAGGCCAGACCCCGGCATCACCCAGTAAGGTAACACAGACACATCCCCCTGGTGATACCACTAACCTGGCTAATGCCCTGATTTAAACTTCTAGCCTCCAGAACCATGACACAGTAAATGTCTGCTCTTTATAGGCACCCAGTTTGAAGTATTTTGATATGACATGCTGAGGAAACTGAGACATCATCTTTAACAAAACAATAATTTTGTTGCTAACTAATGTTTTAAAATTTCATCATCTTCAAAGAAGTGGTTTTAAAGTTGTCAAGTATAAAACCATCACATTGGTTTTCTCTTGCAAAGCTATTCTCCCCATGAAAATCCCAACACTTCTACACAATGAAGTTTTTTTCAGTTGTCTAAGGTAGCCAAGCTCTCACACACATTTGGGTTTTCATATAAGACCGTCCCTCTATTTACATGATATATGGCATATATAGGAGCTCTGGCAGTGTAGTGGTTATAAGTCAGGCTGTTAACCTCAAGATTAGCAGCTCAAAACTACCAGTGCTTCCACAGGACAGAGGAGGCATTCTGTTCCTGTAAAGGTCTGCAGCCTTGGGAATCCTTTACAGGGTTGCTATGAGTTGGAACCCACTCCACAGCACATAACCACTACCTATCTAGAAGTCCCCTTCTCCCTAGTCCAATTGATCCGACATATCCTTGAAGGGTCCCATCTAAATCAAGTCACTCAGTTACATTCCTAGGCAAACAAACTTTTTTCGTTCCAGAATTTACCAAGTTTCTATTTATTTATTCATTTATTAAATTATGTGTTTAATATGCTTCCTTGCTAAATGGTATACTCCCTCAGTCCAGCGGCGGTATTGATTGCCTTCATTTCATGTAACATAGTATCAATTATCTTTAGCAAAATTTTACTTGTATGAGATATTAATGATATTGTCTGATGGTTTTGACATTCCGTTGGGTTACATCTCAAACTTCATTTCTCATACCTCAGACATAATGTCAGGAGGGACCAGTCCCTGGAGAAG
>NW_006408519.1:60532127-60533687 GCF_000296735.1 Chrysochloris asiatica
TGTCATAGCTTCCAGAATCACAGCAACTCACAAGCCACCAAAGTACAACAAATTGACAGATGAGAGTGGTTGTATGATCTGCATTCATTGTCAGTCATGAGGTACAACACTGTCTGTGATAGGATAGTATCTATGCGCCAACAGGAAAGACCAAGGAACTCTGGTAGTGTAGTGGTTACGAATCGGGCTGCAAACCACAAGGTCAGCAGTTCAAAACTACCAGCTGTTCCACGGTAGAAAGATGAGGCATTCTGCTCCTGTAAAGATTTACAACCTCGTAAACACTGTACAGGGTCACTATGAGTCGGAACCAACTCCAGGGCACACAGCCAGCCACCACAGGAAAGACCAATTAATACCACTATTATTCAAATTTACATACCAACCACTAAGCCAGTAAGAATGAAATAGATGAATTATACCTTCTTCAATCTGAAATTGATCAAACATGTAATTAAGATGTATTGATCATTACTGGTGATTGGAATGGAAAGGTTGGGAACAAAGAGGAAGGATCAGTAGTTGGAAAATATGGCCTTGGTGATAGAAATGATACTAGAGATTGCATGATAGAATTCTGCAAAACCAATGATTTGCTCATTACAAATACCTTCTTTAAACAGCTTAGGAGATGGCTATACACATGGACCTCATCAGATGGAATACATAGAAATCAAATTGACTACATCTGCACAAAGAGATGATGGAAAACTTCATATCAGCAGGCAAAACAAGGCCAGGGGAAGACTGTTGAACAAACCATCAATTGCTCACATGCAAATTCAAATTGAACCTGAAGAAAATGAAAACAAGTCCATGAGACCCAAAATATGACCTTGAATATATCCCACCTGAATTTAAAACAGATTTGATACATTAAAAACTAAACACTGAAAACCAGAAGAGTTGTGGAATAACATCAAGAACATAATACATGAAGAAAGCAAAAAGTCATTGAGAAGACAAGAAAGAAGGAAAAGGTCAAAATGAATGTCAGAAGAGACTCTGAAACTTGCTCTCCAGAGTAGAGATGCTTAGGAAATGGAATAAATGAGGAGGTACAAGAGCTGAACAGAAAATTTCAAAGGTCAGCTTGAGAAGACAAAACCAAATATAACAACAAAATGTGCAAGGATCAGGACTCAAAAAACCAAAAGGGAAGAACATGCTCAGCATTTCTCAAGCTGGGGGACCTGAAGAAAAAATTCAAGCCTCGATTTCCGTTATCGAAGGATTCTTGGGACAAATGATTGAATGATGCAGAAAGCATCAAAAGCAGATGGAAGGTGAAAGTACGCAGTCAGCCATACAACAGAATACCAAGCAAAGCAGATCCAGGGCTAAACTCAGAACTATATAGCTAGGAATATATTTTTTTTTTACATGTCCATTTATAACAGTTTATTCTTTGAGTTGTACCTCCATTCCCACCCTCTCTTTTCTGAATGGTTCCTCGCTCAGTGACAATCTTAACTGCCCCATAGGTTTTACTTTATCTTCTGAATTCCTGTTGTCAATTTGATCCCTTACAGTTCTTAAAAGAGCAAAATGTTCAGGAAG
>NW_006408519.1:60534219-60535361 GCF_000296735.1 Chrysochloris asiatica
GGTTCAAAATCCACTAGCCATGCCTGGGAAACCCTATACCGGCTCACTATGAGTCAGAACTGACTAAACAGCACACAACTGCAACAAAAGTTTGGTTAGCATAGTGCTGGGTGAAATGTTATGTCTACACTATCTTTCAAGGAGCCTCTGGGAAGTCCAAGTAGAATGCTGTTCCAAGGATTTATAAGATTTAGAAACTATCAGAGATGATTCCCATAAATGATTGTGACAATTGAAATGTTGGAGTTTTTCTACTTATTTCTCATTTTTCGTTCTTTCAGAATAAAAGTCCCCAAAGAGCAGTACTATGTCCAGGGATAGTGGCTCTACAAAACAACTTGGGCCAACTTCCAAGATGTCGTGCCAATTGATGGAGTTTCCTGGAATGACAGGTTCTAATCCCTTATTTGCCCTAAGCAAGGGTAAAATACTGATTGCATTTTAACAGAGGCTAGAATCTGAAGGCTTTCTCGTGTTTTCAAGGTCTGCATTTTGAAGAGGTAAATACAGGCTGGAAAATATCTGTTTACACTCTGGTGGCAAAGCAACCATCTGGAGAGAATTTAACTGTGGTGATACTTTGCTCACAAGTAAAGGTTTTGTTTCTTAAACTATAACACAAAGTTATCTGGCTTTTCAGAAAGGCGCCATTCTCTTTTTGGGTTCTATACAAAACTGAAGGAAAGATTTCAAGATAAGCTATTTTGAGAATACTAAAACATGGCCAAACCAAAATAAAGAAGACCAGAGAAAATAGGGGGGAAATCTAACAAGTCATAAGAAAATTTGAAAATATAAAGCCTGCCTGAAAAAATATACATTACTGTTTGCTGCTTATTCTAATTTTTTTTCTTTAAGTACCTACTGAAGTGAATATAGGAGTCCTGGTGTGGCACTGCATGATAAGCACTGGACTACAGGGTTGGTTTGAACTGCAAAGTTGGAGGTTCAAGCCCACCAGCTGCTCCTATACAGGGTCGCTCTGAGTTGGAACCTACTCAATGACAATTAACAACAGTGAATGTAGTAAGTGCTATAAATGATTAAGTGCCTGACAACTAACTGAAAAAGAGCTCTGGTAGTGGTTATGAGTCAGACGGCGAACCTCAAGGTCAGCAGTTTGAAACTAACAGCTTTTCCAT
>NW_006408519.1:60543320-60545147 GCF_000296735.1 Chrysochloris asiatica
GTACCAATAAAGTGAAGTAATAGTTTTTTAATGTGTTTTGATTGTTGTTGCTGTTTGGTTTTGCTTGAATTAAAAATTGCACTGGACCCAAAAAAGAGCATTTCTACTTGTCTGTTCTGAAATCCTAATGAGGAAGTAAAAGAATAAATTGCACGAAAGAATACTGAAAAAGGCTGCCCAGTATTAGAAGTTAAAATTTACTGGGTCTCTTGAATAGCTTGCATTGTCTTTATTGTCATTCTTGAGTAACTAGTAGGAACATTTCACCTGCTATACCACAGTGAAATCTGTGGAGCTTGAAATAAAAGGAACACAGATGGAACTGAGGAAAGTTTTGCTGTGTGAACAAGTGATGGATTATTCACTCTGGGTGAGTAACATTGTTCTGTGTAAACACACTGAAAAAGTTTAATGAGTCATCATTTACTATGAAATGAGGGCATATGAGTGGTCCTCAAACTAAAGAGCAGAGATTATCTCTTTGTGAGGACAAATTTGATTAAGAGGCACCTCTTGTCCACTTTTTGTGGTATTAAACAGGGAACCAAATGCTTAGCTTCAATGTAACCATCTTTCCAGCATCCTTAAGGGAAAAGTGGCTTGTCAACACTTGAGTAAACAACGTCTATGAATGAGGAAGGGAAAGTACTCAGAGATTGGAAAGCAGTGGGTATTGAAAGTCTGTTAGAACTGCATGCAATTTCCTGAAAGAGAAGAATGGAATTCTGTGTCCACCCCTCTTCAGTCTCCTCAAACACCCCACAACCTTTATATTCAAGGAATTATTTCCTGGCTGCAATGATTATAGTGAACACTATAAGGTTTGTGCCAACAGAGAAGCAAAGGAACACAGTTAGTATAATGAGGCATCCTTAAAAGTCACACACATAACCACAATCTTTGCTGCTGCCTTAAAGGCCAGTGAAATATTAAACATGGAAACACAGGTCCAAGAACCAGCTTTTTGCTTTAAAAAGAAAAAAATTAGCAGGGGATATGAACCAAGCTCAGGTGGATACTTGAAGTCTGGATACATAAAACCTGTTCACATAGTATGATCTTAATTGCTATTTAAGGCCTCTAAAGCAAAGTACATAGAAAACATTTACTCAGAAAAGCATGGGACAGTGGTGGAGGTGAGGAGTTGGGTTGAGAGGAACTGTGGACGAGAGAAGGAACACAATCAAAGGTTACCCAGAAAATCATCTGTACCAACTTCATTGCTAAAAATGTCTGCTTCTTACCTTGCAGAGTTTGCGGAACTATCAAATCTTTCTCTGTTGGTGAGAACCTTGTAGAACAATAGTCATGGAACCAATTAAATTATTCAACAAATATTTTTGAATAATTTTTATGTGTATGACACCATGAAACACAGTTGGAACTGAGGAAAATTTTGCTTGTGTGGACAATGGAATCATTCCCTCTGAATCTGAGTGACCTTGTGCATATACACGAACAAAAGTTTAATGAGACATCATATACTGTGACACTGAAAGCACAGAGGAAGACTGTTGTCAGTTGCCATTGAGTCAGTACAGACTCATAGCGACTCTATGAACAACAGAACGAAACACTGCCCTGTCCTGGGCCAACCTCACAATCATTATTACCCTTGAGCTCATTGTTGCTGTCACTGTGCCAATCCATCCCATTGGAGGTCTTTCTCTTACTCCCACCCTACACTTCACCAAACATGATATCCTTCTCCAGTTCCTTTTGATAATATCTCTGAAGTATGACAGCAAGTCAGGCCTTTCTGGATTCCAAGAAGCAGCTGACTGTACTTCTTCCAACACACATTTGTAAGTTTTCTTGGCAGTCCAT
>NW_006408519.1:60545902-60547589 GCF_000296735.1 Chrysochloris asiatica
TTTCCTCATGAGCACAATCAAGTGTTCTGGAATACTCATACTTCATAATGTTGTCCATAGCTTGTCATGATCCACACAATCGAAAGCCTTTGCGTAGTCAATAAAGCACAAGTTAACATCTTTCTGGTAGTTTCTGCTTTCAGCCAAGATCCCTGGAATGTCATTCCACGTCCTCTTCTGAATCTAGCTTAAACCTCTGAAAGTTCTCTGTCAATGTCTGGTTGCAGCTGTTTCTGTATTACCTTTAGAAAAATTTACTCACACGGGCTATCAATGAAATTGTCTGATGATTTCTGCATTCCGTTGGGTCACATCTCTTTGGAATGGGCACAAATATGGATCTCTTCCAGTCAGTTGGCCAGATACTTGTCTTCCAAATTTCTTAGCACAGATGAGTGAGTCCCTCAAGTGCCACTTCACTTTGTTGAAGGATTTCAATTTTTATTCCATCAATTCCCGGTGCCTTATTCTTTGTCAATGACTTTAATGCACCTTGGACTTCTTCCTTCAGGATCATTGGCTCTTGATCATATGCTACCTCTTAAAATGGTTGAATATTGACCATTTCTTTTTGATACACTGACTCTGCATATTCCTTCCATCTTCTTTTGATACTTTCTGCATCATTCAATATTTTGTCTATAGAATCCTTCAATACCACAAGTTGAGGTTTGGATTTTTTTCAATTCCCTCAGCTTGAAAAACGCTGAGTGTAGTCTTCCCTTTTGGTTTTCTAATTCCAGGTCTTTACACATTTTATTGTAATATTTGACTTTGTCTTCTTGAGCTAACCTTTGAAATTTTCTGTTCAGCTCTTGTATCTCCTTGCTTCTTCCATTTGCTTTAGCATCTCTACACTAGAAAGCAAGTTTCAGAGTCTCTTCTGACATCCATTTTGGTGTTTTCCTTCTCTCCTGTCTTTTCAATGACCTTTTGCTTTCTTCATGTATGATGTTCTTGATGCCAACCCACAACTCTTCTGGTCTTTGGTCTTTAGTATCTAATGCATCAAATCTGTTCTTCAGATGATCTCTAAATTCAGGTGGGATATATTCAAGGTCATACTTTGGCTCTCGTGGACTTGTTTTTATTTTCTTCAGCTTCAGCCTAAACTTCCATATGAGCAATTGATGGTCTGTTCCACAGTCTGTGTCTGGCCCTGTGTTGACTAATGATATGGAGCTTTTCTACCATCTCTTTTCACAGATGTAGTCAATTTGATTTCTATGTATTCCATCTGGTGAGGTCCATGTGTATAGTCGTCTTTTATGCTGTTTAATTATACACTTAAATATGATGTAAATGGCAACTTTTTTGTTACATATTTTTCGGGTATCATACGAAAACTCTTGATAACCTGGGTAGGAAATATTTTGGGGAAGGAAACTGTGTAATATATTTTTTAAGCTTTTTAGGCAATATTTGGTTATATAGAAATTTTCGTTTCCCTGGTAGCTGAAATTTCTCTATAGCTAAGCTATAGAGAAATTATATACAGGTTGATCCACTATCAACACTCATGGAAGCAGTAACCGAGAAATCAAATGATGTACTGTATTAGGCAAATCTGCGGTACCAGACCTCTTTAAAGTGTTCAAGAGCAAAGATGTTAGTTGGAGAATTAAGGTACCCCTGACCCAAGCCTTTGGTATTTTCAATAATCTCATATACTTGTGAAAGATGAACA
>NW_006408519.1:60548694-60550669 GCF_000296735.1 Chrysochloris asiatica
TAGTATTAGAGAGTTTTAATAAAGTATGGAAATACCTGCAGGGCAGCTATGCCAAAGACAGCAGTGCCTCCTGCAGGAGAGATATGTCCTACACAGCAGTACCTCGTGCTCACCGTGTAAGGGATTTTCATAGTGGGAAGTGTAGCTGCAGAGGCAATTCCACCAGAGTTGAAAAAAGGGGGCTTTCCTGTTTGCGCACTTGTTTTCTTGTCTGCTTCCTTGTCTCTCTTTTCCCATGCTGTGTGAACATCTGGTGTCCACGACGGAGTCTAAGATTTCAAGATGGATTCTGTTGCAGAGGCGTCTAGGATACTTGACTTAACAGTGCACTCATGTGCCCTTATGTCAGGATTCTGGTTTAAGAATCTGGTTGACCCTGGTGGCGCCAAGTTGGGGTCATCGGTGATGTTTTTGCGTCTGCTCCAAAAACTGGTTAAGAGCGAGGTTAAAGTAGCTGAGATAGCTGAGAGTTAACAAATCCCATTGGGTAGCTGAGTAGGGATTGAGGGTTAACAAACCCCACTGTGTTCTGGATGCACAAGAAGGTTCTTTCCCTGTCTTGCCATATCCTGCCCCTCCTCTTCTTTGCAGATGGAGGTTTTATTATTCCACTAATTTTGCTGCCATTAATTTCCTTATGACCCTTTGCCATAACAACACACCCTAGGGTCCCATAACGACAAACCAATCATATCTAAGTTGTTAGAGTTCTTAGTTCAATATGAGTTCTGGGTCTATTTTGCTTGAACCATCATGAGACCTTTGTAGAGTCTTCCTGACTACATTATATCCTCTTCTCAAATGGTCACCAGGCCATGTTTGAAAACGGATAGCTTCCCTCTTGCCAAAGCAATCAGAGAACTATTTAGAAGACAATCATTGTAAAGTTCACTCTCCTTGCATGAGTCAGAGTTTACTTTCTGGCATACCAGAGGATTCAACTTTGCAGTCACTCTCCTTTTTGCTCTTTGTGGAACAAAGTCTTTTCTGGTTTTTCTAGTTCTTGCTCTACACCTATCAAGTAACACTGAAGTTAAATTATGTGGAGGCTGATTATAACATCCATTTGGTTCATTAGTCATTTCAAAATTTGTTTACACCTGCACCAGAGCATGAGTGGGAAAAGTGTTAGTAAAGATCAAAATAATAGATGAACCAGATTGTTTTTTAAAAAACAAAATTACAAGAATGGGATTAAATTGTCATTAATTTTGTTTCTGTTTTGGAAATTTACTAGTATATTGGGTTATCACTAAATGCATCCAAAATTTTAAAAAAAAATTTTTTTTTCACATCTAAGGGAGTCCTGGTGTGGTGCTATGGGTTAATGGACTATAAAGTCAGTTTGAACCACAAGGTTAGTGATTCAAGCTCACCAGTTGCTCCTGAGAAAACCTAAAACCTATACAGGGTTGCTGAGTCAGAACGGACTCAACGGCACTTAATAAAAACAACAAATACATCTGAAAGATAGTTAACCACTTAACTATAGCATATTTCTCACCAGTAAAGGTATGCAATATTTACCCATGTCTCTCGTCTCAGCTGCCTGCCTGAGTATAATCCCACTTCTTTTGGTCTGGCTTGGGAAGTTGGGACACCATCTTTAACTAGTGGCTTCTGTGGTATTTACTTTATCTAAAATAAAGGCTCAAGCAGAAGAAGAAAATGAAAAGTCCACAAGAGCCAAAATATGACCTTGAATATATTCCACCTGAATTTTGAAATCATCTGAAGAACAGATTTGATGCATTAGACTAAAGACCGAAGACCAGAAGTGTTGTGGGATGACATCAAGAACATCATACAAGAAGAAAACAAAAGGTCATTGAGAAGACAAGAAACAAGGAAAAGACCAAGATGGATGTCAGAAGAGACTCTGAAACTTGCTCTAGAGATGCTAAAGCAATGGAAGAAGTAAGGAAGTACAAGAGCTAAACAGAAAATTTCAAAGGTCAGCTCTAGAAGACAAAGT
>NW_006408519.1:60551914-60553097 GCF_000296735.1 Chrysochloris asiatica
TGAAGTTGTCAATGATTTCATTTTGCTTGGATCAACCATCAACACTCATGGAAGCAGCAGTCAAGAAATCAAATGACTTATTGCATTGGGTAAATCTGTTGCACAAGACCCCGTTAAAGTGTTGAAGAGCAAAGATGTCAGCTTGAGGACTAAAGTGTACCAGATCCACACCATGGTATTTTCAATAGCCTCATATGCATGTGAAAGTTGGACATTGAATAAGGAAGACCGTAAAAGATTTGAGGCATTTGAGTTATGGTGGTGGAGGAGAATATTGAAAGTGCCATGGGCTGCCAAAAGAACCAATAGAACTGTGTTGGAAGAACTACAGCCAGAGTGCTCCTTGGAAACCAAGATGACCAGACTTCATATCTCACACTTCGGGCATATTTTCAGGAGGGACCCGTCCCTAGAGAAGGATATCATGTTTGGTAAAGTGGAGGGTCAGAGAATGTAATCAGTGTCACTAAACTGTCCATGTAGAAACTGTTCAATTGATGTATACTTTGTTGTATATATTCTCAACAACAAAAACAAAATCCATAACATTTACAAAAAACTAATTTGAGAGGCAGTGGAGAAGAATCATCTATGGGAGTCCTGGTGTGAGGCTGTAGGATCAGCACTGGACTGCTCACCACAGGGTTGACAGTTCAAATCCACCAGCTACTCTCGGATACTTTATACAGGTCACTCTGAGAACACACTCAACGGCATACAACAACATGGGACTGATGGGTGGACAGACAGATTTTAGATGAGGATGAACATAATCTATAGAACCCCTTCTAGGTCTAACATTTGTGATTTTATGATTCTTCTAGGATTTTTGGACTGTTTGCCTTTGCTGAAGACTGCTAGGTATATCGCATCCCAGTTCAGAGACACCTGGAATACAAGTTTCCTCCTCCCGAATCATCCATTGTCTTCCCAGCTCAAGCTATTTTAGGAGGCTCATTTAAAAAAGTCCTGGCATGGCTTTGTTGGTTAATGCGCTGGATTGCAAAGTCAGCTGGAAATGCAAGGCCAGCGGTTCAAGCTCACCGACTGCTCCTCAGAAATGCTGTACAGGGTCACTATGGGTCAGAACCAACTCGATGGCACTTAACAAAATTATTTTATGTTCGGTGCAGTCAAGTCAGTTCCAGCGCATAGGGACCCTATGTAAAACACAACAAAAAAC
>NW_006408519.1:60554327-60555761 GCF_000296735.1 Chrysochloris asiatica
AGATTGAACAAGTATGAAGACAAGATACAGCCCTGACACACACCTTTCCTGATTTTAAACCATGCCGTATCCCATTGTTCTGTTTGAATTACTGCTTCTTAGTCTATGTAAAGGTTCTACAGGGTCACAATTAAGTGTTCTGGAATTTCTGTTTTTTGTAATGCTATCCATAGTTTGTTATGATCCACACTGTTGGAGCTCTTTGCATAATCAAACACAAGTAAATATCACTCCGATGTTTTCTTTTAGCCAAGATCCATCTAACATTAGCAATGATATCCCTCATTCCACGTTCTCTTCTGAATCTGGTTTGAATTTCTAGCAGTTCCTATTGATGTACTGCTACAACTGTTTTTGAATTATCTTCAGCAAAATTGTACTGGCATGTGATACTAATATTGTTCAGTGACTTCTGCATTCCGATGGGTCACCTTTCTTTGGAATGGGCTCAAATATGGATCTCTTCCAGTCTTTTGACCAGATAGCTGTTTTCCTAATTTATTGGCCAAATGAGTGAGCACCTCCAGGGCTACATCAGTTTGTTGAAACACTTGAATTGATATCCCTGTCAATTCCTGGAGACTAATTTTTCACCAATATCTTTACTGCAGTTAGGACTTTTTCCAACGCCATCAGTTTTTGATGATAACTTAACATTTTAAGATTGGTATTTAATTATATGTGTATCTTCCAATCTTTTGGAATATAGGTGGTCAATGTTCTTTGTAACTCTGGCAGTAAAGTTTCTATGTTGTTGTTAATTAAGTGCCCTGGAGTTGGTTTCAACTCATAGTGACCCTATATAGGATTTCTGAGGAGTGGCTGATGAATTTGAAACACTGATCTTTAATTAGTAGTCCAATGTTTATCTTACAGCATCACACCAGTTTCTATATTTATCATTAATGGAGAATTGATCGTGGTCCTTTTTATCCTAAAACGATCTAACCTTAAAAATTAAAGTTTAAATATTCAAATTTGAACTTAAGAAGTATTGTTTATGTCTCCATGCTTAATATCTTACTCAAACTATTTCAGAACATAGGAAGGGATGGAAAACATACAAATACATTTTATGAAGCAAACATAACCCTCATACGAAAACTAGGCAAGGACATCACTAAATTGAAAAATTATATACAAATGTCCCTTATGAACACAGATGCAAAAATTCTCAACAAAATCCTAGCCAATAGAATTCAACAACATATCAAAAAAATAATACATCCTATCAAAGTGGGATTCATACCAGGGATCAGGGATGCAAGGATGGTTTAATATTAGGGAAACAATTGTTGTAATCTACCATATAATAAAACAAAGGAAAAGAAACACATGATCATATTGACTGATGCAGAAAAGGTACCTGACAAATTCCAATATCCAGGGGATGGGGCTTGATGGCAGCTAGGGTGGAGGTGCAGTGAAGTTCGC
>NW_006408519.1:60557278-60558614 GCF_000296735.1 Chrysochloris asiatica
AAAAAAAAAAAAGTCAATTAATTCTGTATGTCAAAACATGAAAAACTAGCTTAAAAAAATTCAGATTCTAATTTTAGGTTAATACAAGATAAAGAAGTTAAGACGGATATCTTAGAAATGGCTGTTCTTTACATAAAAACAATTTGGTGGAGAAGTCTACTGTCAAATTTTTCATCATAAAGTTATCTTTAAGGATTTTTTTGTGGCTCATAGTTAAGCGCTCAGCTACTACTTGAAAGTGTGAACCCACCCAACAGCTACACGGAACAAACACATGGTGATATGCTTCTGTAAAGACTGTTGCTGTTAAGTACTGTCGAGTAGGTTCCAACTCATAGTGACACTATATAGGGGTTTCAAGACTTCAAATCTCAGCAGAAGCGGAAAGCCTCATCTTCTTCCTGTGGAGAAGCTGGCGGCCTTGAACCATGGACCCTGTGGTTGGCAGTCCAGTGCTTATCATATGGGGTCACCACTCTCCCTCTGTAAAGATTATGGCCTAGAAAATCCTATGGGGCAGTTCTACTCTGTCACACAGAGTTGTTCTGAATCAAAAATTGATTCTCATAACAACTCATAACAACAAGGATATTAAGAATGAAAATGCATTCTCAACCAAATTAAACACAAGTCATTTCTTGAAAGTGACATTTATTTTACAAAAGTAAAGTGTGAGTGCAAAGCATTAATATTTGGGATTTATTGTACAGTTATTAAAATATAATGCCAGTTATAACACACATGATGCCGCAATGTGGACAATTAAGTAGTCAAGTAATTTCTAATATCAAATGCCAACATATTCATTTACCTTTCTTCTTTCTTTATAAACTATTTTGATACATAGAAAAGTTACTCAACCGTGAAATTTTGCTGCTGGTTAAAAAACCACAAATCTTTAAAGATCTAAATATACACTTCAACCATTCTTGTTATTATTAAAATGAAAATAATCTCATAAATTGAACATGAAGAAGCAAAAGTCTCTAAAAAAGTCACTGGAAAATCATTTTGGTGGTGATGGTTGTTGTTGTTGTTAAGTGTCATGGAGTCGCTTCCTACTCATAACGACCCTGTACAGGGTTTCAGAGGCTGTAAATCTTTACGGGAGCAGAACGCCTCATGTTTGTCCCTTGGAACAGCTGGAGTTTCAAACTGCTGACCTTGTGGTTCGCAGCCCGATTCCTAACCACTACGCTACCAGAGCGCCATTTTGGTGCTACTGTGGGTTAAAGCACTGGATTGCAAGGTCAGTTTGAACCACAAGTTCCAGCAGTTCAAACCTACCAATTTCTCCTCAAAAACCCACACAGGGTCACTGAGTCGGAACCGATTC
>NW_006408519.1:60559409-60561742 GCF_000296735.1 Chrysochloris asiatica
AACCACATGGACTGACACAGTGGCAACAACAGGTTGGAAAGCAGTCAGAATACAACTGAGAAGAGCTATCCTCAAAGTAGAGGTGACCTTAATGACGTGGATAGAACAAAGCTTTAGGGACCTTCATTTGCTGATGGGGCACAACTCAAAATAAGAAGAAACGGCTACAAACACCCATGAATCACCAGAACATGGAACGTTTCAAGTTTGAATCTAGGAAAATTGGAAGTCTTCACAAACGAAATGGAATTCATAAAGATGAATATCCTCAGCATTAGTGAGCTGAAATGGACTATCATAATTTACTATGACAGGAATGACAAGCTGAAGAGGAATGCCACTGTATTTATCACCAAAAAGAATGTCTCATGATCTATTATAATGACAATGCTGTCTGTGATAGGATGCTATCTATTTGCCTACAAGGCAGACCAGTTAATACAACAATTATTCAGATTTACCCACTGATCGATGAAGCCAGTAATGAAGAAACATAATAGTTCTACCTACATCTTCAGTCTAAAACTGGTTAAACATACAATCAAAATGCAATGATATTCAAAGTAGAGATTCTATTATGTCAGTATTTATCTTACCCCTCCCCCTAGTTGCTCAAAAATATAGTGAGCTTTTAAGTTGTGCTGTATAATAGTGTTGTCTAGATTTTTAGGCACTGTGACCTGTAATACACAATTCTAATTCTCTCTGTATAGGCAGAAGTCCATGGTCTTCATTTCTTTGTACTAAACTTCTAAATCTTGCATAACATTAATCTAATGAGTTTAATAGCATCTGTTTTTGTATTTTTATTATAGTCATGGTATCTTTAATGGTAACAGTGTCTTCACTTGTTACCAGAAAGTATGTGCCTTAAGCTTGGAACTGTAAGTTGTTTGTGACAGCCTTAAAGCCTTTGCATTTGACTTTAGGGAAAAAGACCGCTCCTGAGAACTCCTCCCAAAATAAGGCTTTAATGTCTACGAGTCTAGGGGATTCTGGGGAATGGAACCAATATCATGCACACTGCCAGAGAAGACCACAGTCACCAAAGATCAGGTGCCCTCTGAAACAAGGCCAGTGAAAAGGTATTTTCTCTTATATAGAGAGGACTGTATGGTAACACTGAAAGATTATAGCAGTTCGTTACCAACTTTCTGGGGAGCATGGGGGCTCCATAGAATAAGCATTGGACTATATACCACAAGTCCATGGTTCAAGCCCCCATCAGCTGCTCTGCGGGAGAAAGATGAGACTTTCTGGCTGCCACAAAAGTTTTAGACTTGGAAACCCTAGACAGCATCACTGTGATTTGAAACTGACTCCGTGGCACGTAACAACAACAACAATCAGCTTCATATTTATGGCATCATAAAGATATTAT
The DNA here is from genome assembly GCF_000296735.1 of Chrysochloris asiatica. NCBI lineage: Eukaryota > Metazoa > Chordata > Mammalia > Afrosoricida > Chrysochloridae > Chrysochloris > Chrysochloris asiatica. The sequence goes on from NW_006408519.1 coordinate 60,560,791, forward strand.
CATGAAGTTTACCATCTTCTTCCCATTGGTTAGCTTGTTAAACTACGGTAAAATAGGAGTATGTTTTAATATTTTGCATATAAATATCTCCATTCTTCTTCTATCACTCTTTGGCCCAATTTTATTGATGTAGAAAATAAACATTACACATTATTAAACATTCACAGGGTAATAACTGGTTTGGGTGTAACTAGATTTTTACCTAGCATTGGTCAGTCTCAAATACAATTGTAAGGGACAGTAATCAATCTAGTAACTAGTAAAATACATTAGGATAATAAGTTATTTATATGCTGTCATACCAGAAAGAGATTGTGCATTCTACAGAATTAATTTTTTTTCTTTGACTAAATGAATTGGATAAGACTTTTATTCTAAATTCTAGTTAGGGGAAGAAACTGAGATAAGATTAACATACTGATTACTGTTACTGAAAAAAAAAATTACTAAATTGGTTAGTAACCCAACAGAATGCAGACATCATTGAACTATATCAATACCACATGCAAGTAAAATTTCACTGTAGATAATTTAAAAAAAACCCAAAAAACTGCAGAAGCATATCCATTGACAGGGAGTTGCTAGAAATTCAAGATGGATTCAGAAAAGGATGTGGAATTAGGGATACAACTGCTGATGTCAGATGGATGTTGGCTGAAAGCAAAGAATACAGGAAAGAGGTTTACTTGTGTTTTATTGACTATGCAAAGGCATTTGACTGGGCAGATCATAACAAACTATGGAAAGCATTGCAAAGAATAAGAACGTCAGAACACTTCATTGTGCTCATAAGGAACCTGTATATAGACCAAGAAGCAGTCATTCGAACAGAACACTGGATACAGAATGGTTTAAAAGCAGGTAATGTGCACACCAGGGTTGTATACTTTCACTATACTTATTTAATCTGTATGCTGAACAAATAATCCAGGAAGATGGACAATATGAAGAA
>NW_006408519.1:60563002-60567219 GCF_000296735.1 Chrysochloris asiatica
CAAATGGAAGAAATGAGGAGTTAAAAGAGCTAAACAGAAATTTTCATAGGACAATTTGAGAAAACAAAATTAATAATTATAATGAAATGTGCAAAGAACTGGAGTTAGAAAACCAAAAGAGAAGAACATGCTCAGCATTTCTCAAGTTGAATGAAGTGAAGTAAAAATTCAAGCTCTGACTTTCAATCTTGAAGCATTCTATGGGTAAAATACTGAATGATGCAGACATCATAAAGAGAAGACGGAAGGAATACATAGAGTCATTGTACAAAAAAGAAATGGTCAACGTTCAACCATTTCAAGAGGTATCATATGATCAAGAGCCAAAGGTACTTAAGGAAGAAGTCCAATGTGCACTGAAGGCTTTGGCAAAGAACAAAGCTCTGAGAATTGATGAAATACATACTATCATATGCAAGCAAAATTTTTGCTAAAGATAATTCAAAAAACGGCTACAAGAATACATTTACATGGAACTAACAGAGGTTCAAGCCAGATTCAGATGAGGACGTGGACAAGGGATATCATTGCTGATGCCCGATTGGCTGAAAGCAGAGAATAACAGAAAGATGTTTTCTTGTACTTTATTGACTATGCAAAGGCTTTCAACTGTGTAGATCATGACAAGTTATGGATAACATTGTGAAGAATGGGTATTCCAGAACACTTAATTTTGCTCACACGGAACCTATACACAGTCCAAGAGACAGTCACTCAAACAGACACTGAATGATTTAAAATCAGGAGAGGTGTGTGCTGTAGTTGTATTCTTTCACTATACTTATTCAATCTGTATGCTGAACAAACAGCCTTAGAAATTAGATTATATGAAAAAGAGCATGGTATCAGGGCTGCAGGAAGACTCACTAACAACCTGCAATATGCAGATGATACAACCTTGCTTGCTGAAAGCAAAGAGGACTTAAAACAATGAATGATAAAGATCAAAGACCAAATCTGGGGAAGAACTTGAAATTTGCCTTTTTTTTTTAACAAGCCCCCTCAAGCGAATTTGATGCTGTCTTTTCTGATCACCACTTGAGAAATTCTGGCCCCAAATTAGCTTTATTGTGTACAACAAACTGCGAGAGGATAGGACACAATACATAAATACAAAGTACTGGTAATAGCTGGTGCTCAGACCTAACTCTTTAGCCACCTTTAAGATTAACAGATGTACAGGTGTTTTCTGTAAGTGATGATGGATTCTTTTAGGGTGAGTAATTCAGACAAAAATAAGAAATAAAAAAGCCAGGTATTAACAAAATATAGTGAAGGGTCCCTTCAATGAAGCCCACTAACAGCCTTGGGTTTGAAAGCCTTTTTCACACACAGACTGTCATAAGAAATGTCAGCATATTCCTCAATGAGCAGAAAGAACATCCATGAAATTAATGTGCAGTTTTAACCTTGTTTAACTTTGAATCATTTTTTCTATTAAAGTGATGGGAAGAAATAACTAATGTTGTATTTCTGAGAATTCCATTTCTGCCAATGTAATTTGAGGAGAACCTTCCGTACTGCAGTCTTTGATAATAACTTGTATTATTTATGTCTCCTCATCTGGGGTTTCCATTGTTCCAAATCATGAGATTTAAAATGAGTATGCAGTAGACTTTACTCAGGTTGTTTGCACAGTTTCAAAATGGACTCTTTACTCAATGATTTTCTCCTCAGTATCAAAGAAGCAATACAATGAAGAGATTAAGAGCATGGACTCTGGAACTGGATGACCTGGATGTTAAGTCCAGGTCTAACACGTAAAAACAATGCAACCCGGAGCCAGTTGTTAAGTCTTTCTATGCCAGCTCCTCGTGTGTGAAATGGAAATAATTGTGCCTATTTCCTCGGTTTCTTGTGTCTATGAAGAGAACACATGCAAACCTTGCAAGTACTCAATAAATGTTAGCCATCATCATCGGTCAAGGAGCTCTGTTCGAAACTACCAGCTGTTCCGCGGGAAAAAGACGAGACTTTCTGCTCTCGTAAAGATTTATAGCCTCGGAAACCCTATACGGGGCCACTATGTGTTGGTCAGCAGTTCGAAACTACCAGCTGTTCCGCGGGAGAAAGACGAGACTTTCTGCTCTCGTAAAGATTTATAGCCTCGGAAACTCTATACGGGGCCACTATGTGTTAGAACCGACTCCACAGCACATAACCACCACCAACATCAATCATCACCACCATCATTATTAGCACACACTCCACGACACCTGATACTTTCATGTGGGAATGATGGGGACTACAAAAGCACTCCCAGTAGATTATAATTAACTCAATAAATACAACAAAACCAAACCCACTGTCTTTGAGTTGTTTCCGACTGATAATCCTGTATAGGGTTTCCAAAATTGTAAAGCTTTCTGGGAGCAGAAAACCTCATCTTTCTGGGAGCAGAAAGCCTCATCTTTCTCCTGAGGTGAGGCTGGTGGATTTGAACTGATATTATGTTTGCAGTCCAGTGCTTATCCTACAGTTGCCACCAGGGTTCCTTAAGTCAACGAAGGCTTCCTGCAGTTAGGGCTATGTTTTGATTGGCTGTTTGCTTTCATTCAAATCCTACTTATTTTAACAATAGAAACATTCCTCTATCAAAATATATTGTTGAAAAATATATATATATATATATATATATATATTATTTTTGTTGTTAAGTGCTGTCAAGTCAGTTCAGACTCATAATGACCCAGTGTAGGGTTTCTGAGGGACAGCTGGTGGGTTTGAACTGCCGACCTTGTGGTTCACAGTCCACTGCTGATCCTATAGCGCCACACCAAGGTTATGTATTGTTGTTGTTGTTAAGTACCGTGGAGTCAATTCTGACACATAGTGAACCTGCACAGGGTATCCGAGGCTGTAAATCTTTACGGGAGCAGGGAGCAGAAGGCCTCATCTTTCTCCCCAAGAAGGGCTGGTAGTTTCGAACTGCCGAGCTTGAGGTTAGCACTACAATTCGTAACCATTATGCTACCAGAGCTCCATATGTATTACTACCTAAATATTCTTCAAAAATGAAAAAACATTTCTTTCAAAGGAATTCTGCATTTCCTTTAAGGGTATGAGGCAAAATAAGCATAATTGAAAGAACTACTCATTTACCAAAAGAGCTCTGGTAGCATAGTGGGTTACGTGTTAAACCCACTAGCTGCTCCGGTCAAGATTTACCCGGAAGCCCTATAGAAAGTTACCGTAAGTCGCAGCCAACTGGACAACACACCACCACCACCACCATCACCTATTCCTCAGACCACAGTTCCCAGCAACCACCACAAGGAGCTCTGGTAGTGTAGTGGTTACGAATCTGGCTGAGAACTGCAGGGTCAGCAGTTTGAAACTACCAGCTATTCTGCAGGAGAAAGACGAGGCTTTCTGCTCCTGTAAAGATTTACAGCCTCAGAAACCCTGTACAGGGTCGCTACGAGTCGGAACGACTCCACCGCACACAGATACCACCAACCATACAATTAGAAAAACAAAGTAGCATATACTACCAACCACAAAGGGCCACGGAGATTCACCTACTACAAGAGTGGTAATAAAGATTTAGGAGCAAGTAGAGTTCACTACCTGCTACCACTTTTGCTTCTTTAACTCTTGATGGAGCTACACGCTAAGAGTTCTCTTAATCTACCTGCGTTTTAAACAAATATCATTTTGTATGAAGGGGGAGGCAATTTTTATAGGTTCATTATTGGTTCTCCCAAGAAGTACATTTTTTTTTTTTAAGTGGTTTAAACTTACAATCACAATAGTAAACTTTTTTTTTTTTTTAATGTTTTATTGTGTATTATGTAATAGTTAACATGGGAGGACATTAGCTTCACATTGATCCCATAGTATATCATTTCCTTGCCATGGTTACAATCCCCTCCATGCATCATCCATCAACCAAAGGGTATGCTCCGTAAGCCTGGCCCCAGGTTGTCAGTACACAGCCCCTCTCCAGGTCCAGAGTCCCCAGCCACTCCATCTCTCTGTGTCATGTCATTGTCTCTGTCTCCATCTCGGCATCACTGCTTCTCTGGGTAGGGTCCTGCTCTCCTCTCTTCTCCCTTCATGGTCCCAAGGACCTCCACTTCTAGACTGCAATGTTAATCACTCCCCTTCCTTTGCCACAAAATGTCCACCTTTACATTTCCAGCCCTTACAATCAGTACTGATAACTATTATTCACTATTGTATCACAAGAGGCCTATCTGCATCTCCTTTCATCA
>NW_006408519.1:60567634-60569394 GCF_000296735.1 Chrysochloris asiatica
TCTCTTCTTATCAGCTGGACACCTCACTCTCCACTCTAGTCCTCTGTGGCTATGTCACTGACTCTGGGCCCAAGAATCCCCAGGTCTTGCTACACTGCTGGCCAACCAGGTCTCCAACTGCGTTCACAGGAGTCTACTGAACGTTGTAGGGCTTACCTCGCAGCTTCATTGCTGTTTTTCCCCTCACTTCCCCTTATCAATGATGAATGAGGTCACCAATCAGAGCGTGTATTCCCATTGAGTCTAAGTCTTAGAAGGAAGTTTGCCCTGACGGTGACCCGACCACTTGCCTTGATGTCTCTTGGGCGAGCCACTTGTTTCTTCTTGTAGTAATCAGTTGGTCTGCCTATATTGTTTTGTGTTTTTCCTGTCAGTCTTTCTTTCAAGAAGTATCTTCTGTTCTTCTGGCTGCTCCAGACTGGTCTGCTTGTCCTTTCAAGCAGAAATTTCCCCTCAGAAGATTCTGGATGCTGTTCAGGATTCCACCTATGGTCTTGTGTAATGCAGAGGCTCTGCAGGAAGCCTCCTTCACCAGCACACTGTAGCCCCATTTTAGGTATTCCAATCAGTTATAGGCAGAAGACGGACTTACAAGCTTTCTATAGTGATGTTTCTGGCTATTCCTTTCTCTCCCCCTCAAATGTCTATTTTATAATGGTATGCCAGGGAAACCAAGATTCAAAAGACAGCTAAGCATCTTAACATTATTTCTCCCCTTTTCCCCATTCCAACCATGTCTCAATCTCTGTATCCCAGAGCCCTGTTGTTCCAAGGTTTTGCATACATCATTATTTGCCTCTGTCCCACTTTAGCTTCACATTCATCCTATCGTATTTCATTTCATTGCAATGATTACAATTCCCTCCATGCATCATCAAATAACCAAAGGATACACCCCACAGGCCTGCCCCGCCGGCTGTCAGCAAACAGCTCCTCTCCCTACCTGAGTCCCCTGTCCCTAGGCACTCCATCTGTCCACGCCATCATCTCTGTCTCCATGCCTGGCCTCAATGACTCTCTGGGTAGGGTCACACTTTCCGCTCTTCTCACTTGATGGTCCCAGGAACCTCCGCTCCTGTAGAGTTAACTTTTAATTTAATAAGCTAACCCCTTCGTAATTTTATAGAGCTGGATCTATCTCCTCAATGTCTTCTTTCTACAATGATGTTTTATTATTCTTTTATATAATTTGTTTTTGCTCATCCCTTTGATAAGTTTAAAGAAAAAATGCCCATAAACATAATTTTGCTACAATTTCAGGGGACTCACAGATTACCTGGAGATCATCAACAAACCTCTGGGATTAAGAAGCGCTGCTCCAGATTTTGTTAAATCTATTGGTCTTTCTTGAAGTAAATGATATGGTTTCTCATTTCATCTACACATCATGGTCTTGTGAGTTACTTTGCTGTTTTGTTTTATTTCAGTGTGCTTCTTAAGAAAATTCAGGGCTTTAGAAAACAGGCAAAATGAGCAAATTCCCAAAGCCAAACAGCTAATATGTGGCAGTCAGCTTCTACCCCAGTCTTATTTTCTAATGTAAATAAGGCAGAAATTCATATACGTGTCAAGAAGAAAATTTGCTTTCATTATCCCTGCACACTTAGGTCAATCAAATATTACTAGGAATTAATAAGGGCATATTTTAAAAAAGAATTATGTCTGAGTAGCACCACAACCCTGCATTTTAAAATTATATATATATGGTGGTGGTGGTGTGTGCCATGCAGTAGGTTCTGACTCACAGTGACCATGCATAG
>NW_006408519.1:60570484-60585004 GCF_000296735.1 Chrysochloris asiatica
CATCTCCCCTCACACTTAATATCAGCTGGATGCTTTACTCTCAGCGCTGACATGGCTTTGTCCTTTTCCATGATAAAGATGCTCAGATGTCCTCAGGTCTCACCACACTTTGGACCAACCAGCCCTTCCTCTCCGCTCTTTCATCTCCAGGTCAATGGGAATCTATGGAACGTGGCTGAACTCAGCTCACTTCTTTATTGCTGCCGAGGCTGTAAATCTTTACGGGAGCAGAAAACCTCATCTTTCTCCCACAGAATGGCTGGTAGTTTCAAACTGCTGACTTTGAGGTTAGCAGTCCAACCTGTAACCACTACGCTACAGGAGCTCCATATAGAGAGACCTTATATGTGTTCTATAGAGAGAGAGAGCATCCTGGTGTGGTGCTGCAGAATAATGCACTAGATCACAAGGTCTGTTTGAACTGCAAGGTTGGTGGTTCAAGCTTGCCAGCCACTCCTCAGAAACCATATACAGGGTGGCTACAAGTCGGACTCACTTGACAGCACTAAACAACAACAACAACAACATATCTGTATCTAAGAACCTATGATGTATGCTCTCACCTTTCAATGAAATGCATTTTTAAAAGCAACAAAACATCAATTTTACTAAAATATGACGGTCTAACAGACATGCCCGTGATTCTATATAATATGATTACTGACCACTTGAAATATGCCAAGTGTGACTAAGAACTTTTAATTTTATCTAATTTTAATTTAAATGGTCAAATGCCAGCATGTTATTGTTCCTATTGCTAAGTGTCATCAAGTCAGTTCCGACTCATAAGGATCCTGCTTAGCTCTAGGCAACTTTAAATTGACAAAACAAATAGTATGTATACTTGTCTCACAATATACAAGGCTAAGTAAAAAAGTATCACCACTAGGTGTCCAGTTCATACATCAGGTACTGGTTTATTCCAAACAAATTGTGCTTACATGCATCTCTGCTATAAGTGGGTAGCTGCAGACAAGATTTCAGTACTACACTGGTATTAGCTAAGGTGCTTTCAAAGAAAAGGTCCAATCAATACAGTGGCTACAAAGGGAACCTGCTAGGCCAGTTAAATTAAAGGCAGGCAGGTCAGCTCTGAAGGTTATGATAATTTTGTTTTGGAATTACAAAGTATGGCCCTTTAGGATAAGCACTGCACCGCAAGGTTGGTTTGAACCACAACGTTGTCAGTTCAAGCTCAACAACCACTCCTTGGAAACCCTATATAAGATCGCTATGAGTCGGAACTGACTTAACAGCACTAACAACAACAACAAATCTTAATATATTTTCTCAAAGGACACTGAATAACCATGGGGTTTTATTATGAATTTTTAATAAAAATGAAAACTACACTGGTAAAAAACAGGCCAGGAAAGTGGCGCCGAGAAAATTTTCCCATCCTAACAATGTACCTGCTCATTTTCAGGGGTAATAGGGGGCTGTCCTATGAGAACTTTGTTGGAAAACCTTACCCTATCCTCCCTCCAACCCTGGTCTTGCCCCTTCAGACTTCTTTTTATTTCCAAAACTCAGAGTATTTCAAAGGAACACAATTCAAGTCCCTCATGTATACCAAAGCTGCCATTTGACATGTAGAATTTCAGGGAAGGGTTACAGAAATGGAGACACCATCTTCTGAAGTATATAGACTTAAATGAAGGATATGTTCAGAAAAAATAATTTCACATTTTAGTATTTTGTTTAATGATGGTTTCTACGATTTTGAAGCAGTACTTTCTGACTTACTTTCATGTAAGTATACATTGTGGCAGAAATGTTAGTTTTATAAGAAAAATAGCACTATGAAATCACATTAGAAGTAAACATTACTACTTTTATCCAGCAATTGTTGTTGTTGTTAAGTGCTGTCGAGTCGATTTCGACCCATAGCGACCCTGTACAGGGTTTCTGAGGCTGTAAATCTTTACGGGAGCAGACTGCCTCATCTTTCTCCCGCAGAACCGCTGGTAGTTTAGAACTGCTGACCTTGAGGTTTGCAGCCTGCAATAGTAAAGAATTATTCTTTCCTTGATGCCACTTTCTGTATTCTTTCTCAGATCTTTACATGATATACTAGACACACAGCCAAGTTAATTGCCTTGGTATTTGTTGTTGTTAAGCGCTGTCAAGTTGGTTCCAAGTCATAGGATTTCTGAGGAGTGGCTGGTGGGTTTGAACCACTGACTTTACAGTTCATTGCTTATTCTACAGCTTCATATTGTTGAATGCCATCGAGTCAGTTCTGACTTACAGTGACCCTGCATAGCAAGGATGAGGAATGTCAGGCCCTCGGGCCATATGAGACTCATGAAATCATTTGGTTTGGCCCTTCCAAGGCAACCACAGTTCCAGCCACCACATTGTTGTTGTTGTTAGGTGCCATCGAGTCGGTACCGACCTATAGCGACCTTACGCACAGCAGAACAAAACACTGCCCGATCCTGGGCAAACCTCACTATTGTTGCCACACTTGAGTCCATCAATGCTGCCACTTGGCCAATCCATCTTGTTGGGGGGGTCTTCCTCTTCTTCTCTGACCTTCCACCTTACCAAACATAATATCCTTCTCCAGCGACTGGTCTTTCCTGACAATATGTCCGAAGAATGAGAGATGAAGTTTGGCAATTCTGGCCTCCAAGGAGCACTCTGGCTGTACTTCTTCCAAAACAGATATATTGGTTCTTTTGGCAGCCCATGCACTTTCAATATTCTCCTCCAAAGCCATCACATTGTTGTTGTTGTTGTTAAGTACCGTGGAGTTGGTTCTGACTCATAGTGACCCTATACAGGGTTTCCAAGGCTATAAATCTTTATGGGAGCAGAAAGTCTCATCTTTCTCCCGCATTAGGGGTGAGTTAATTAAATGTTTGACCAAATATAGTAGGCTAAGTTTTAAGTTGATAATTTTGTATTTGTAACACGAATGATGTTGTAAATATTTAAATGGTCCTTGGCAGAAAAAGGTTCCCCACCCCTGCTGTGTAGGGTTTCCAAGGAGTAACTGGTAGGTTTGAACCACCTACCTTACAGTTATTAGTAGTCCAATGTTTATCCTATAGCATCACACCACGACTCCACAGCTATATATTAAGAGGTAAACATTAAATTCTACAAATAGATAGCTTCCTCCATAATACAGTTAGAATCATTCAGGTATATGGAAGTAAAGGTACTGAGCTAACACCACAAAGGGATACAAAATGTTTCACAAATACTGGTATTTTGTTCTCCCTTTCTTTGTATTGAGTTCTCAATTATCTATGACCTTTTGCAAGGACAGTAAACTTAATCCCTTTAGGAGCGTTACCAATTTATCACTTCATCAATAGGAGTCTTGAAATATCTTCTTTTTGAAATAAAATATAAGTCAAGTTGCTGCCATTCACAGCATTTTTTTCCTTCTTCTCCAGTGGAAAAGATGATTATTTTTCAGTGGTAACAATGAAATTAGGAGGGATAAAAATCTCTATAGCTTCGCATAATGTTGTCTATTTCACTCATCTATTTTTTAATTAGGGAAAAAAACCCAGATACTAATTTTTCAGAAATTTCATATTTCATATTAAAACCACAGAACACTGCTGTCTTGGTAGGCAAATATGATGTCCCCCAATGAGTGCATTTAAAGTGAAAATCGCCCGTATTTTCACTGTGTGGCATTGTTTCTTTCTTTTAACTTCAACTGCTTACGCTTCAGACTGATCTTTGTGAACTCCAGCCTAAATGGATTCCATCCCAGCCTTAGCCACGGCTGCTCTTCCACCGTGCACTTCTCAGACCATATGCTATGGCCAGCGAGACTGCATGTCTGAGCTGTATAAGAAAAGGGCAATTAAATCTGGTTTTGCATTTCTGTATTAAGGACGTGGTTTAAAGACTTTCCCTTGGAGAGGTTTCTGACATTCTTTCCACAGACATTCTTTAACATCTGTCAGTGCATGCTAGTGATGGTTCTCATAGACTTAAAACAGAGGGAATCTCTCAGACTAGTTCTTTGATATAAATATATTAAATAATACAAAGCCAACGAAATGAAAGGCTTGGATTGAACTTCAGCATCTAAAAAGAATACTGTGAGGAATTCTGACGTTCTTGTCAAATTAACAGCCTTGCTATAATCATAATTCTTAAGAGGTTTTAAAAATAGTTTTTTTGAAATCACTAACCATCTATGTTTTTACCCCAATAAGTTATAATTGATTAGAACTTTTCTGATTTTCTCACAATTCCTTACATTTGCAGTAAATTTCTTTTTCAAAGAGGAAAAAACATCTACAGTACTTTAATTAAAACCAACTTTCTTTCTTGGTAATTCATACAAATGCTCATGATGTTGATATTAAGTGCTGTAGAATAGGAGGTTCTGACTCATAGAGATCCTGTGTAAGGTTTCTGAGGAGCAGCTGGTGGGTTTGAACTGCTGACCCTGTGGTTCGCAGTCCAGTGCTGATCAACAGTGCCACACCGGGATAGTAATGACATATAAAGCCAGCAGCCATGTCTATGCATGTGTGTGTGAGCATGAGAGGACCAAACAGTTGATTTTATTCTTTAAATGAACTGTTTGGGCCTCCATTTTCTCATCGCTAAAAATACAATGATAGAACAGATCTAAGGTATTTTGTAGTTCTCTGATTTTATTCTTTTATACAATTTTATGTTTTTAAAGTTCACATAGTGTAAAGTGATATTAAGTAGAAAGTTGATTAACCATTTTTATGGATTAAATAAAGTTTCCCCAAAAGAGTGTTGTAAATCCTTACCTTTATTTATAGCGTTATTGTTGTTGTTATGTGCTGTTGAGTGGGTTCCTACCCATAACGACACTATATAGAGTTTCTAAGGAGCAGCTGGTAAGTTTGAACCACCGACCTTGCAGGTTGGACTCCAACCTCTGTCTGTTTTGAGGCATAAAAAGAGTCAATCTGTTTTGAGATATAGAAAGGGATTATTAATCCAGCAGAAATATGGGGTAAAACAGATTATCTCTGGTGGCATACTAGATTATGCATGGAGCTGCAAGGTTAGCACCTCAAATCCATCAGCTGCTCTGTGGGAGAAAATGTTCTATAAAGATGTACAGCCTGTTCTTAAATGTCACAGAGTTGGTTCCAACCCATAGCAACTCTGTACATGGTATCCAAGGAGTATATGATAAGTTTGAACCACTGACAGCCCCAGTACAGGGTTGCTAAGTCAGAACTGACTCATGACACACAACCACTACTACCACCATCACATGTCAAGGACAGGACCCAGGAAGCACAAACTGAAGAGACAATAACCTTCCTCCTAAGTCAACAGAAAGAGAAAGCCTTCCTCTAAAGCTGGCATCCTGAATTTGGACTTCTAGCCTCCTAAAATGTGAGAAAAGAAATTTCTGTTTGCTAAAGTCACTCATTTATGATATTTGTTATAGCAGCACTAGATAACTAAGATAACCACATAAACAATTTTTTTTACGTTTTTTAATCAGCTATGTCCATTGCTGGTAGGTGCTGTCAAGTTGTGACTCATGGTGACCCCATGCATAACAGAACGAAACCTTGCCCGATCCTCTGCCATCCACACAACTGCTGTTGAGTCCATTGCTGCTACCACTCTATCTTGCTAGGGGTCTTCCTTTTCCTTTTTTTTTTTTTGCCTATTGCTTCTTTTTGCTCAGGCTGAAAGATGCATAAAACGATGTTCTTTTTCTTACCTATCTGCTCAGAATCACTGGTCATTATATAGTGCCTCACTGTTTGTCAGTTTCTGTGCAATTAAAAAGTGGCCAGTTAATTTAAATACATGTTGTTGTTATTAAATTCTGCTGAGTTGGTTCCAACCCATAGAGACCATGTATAGGACTTCCAAGGAGCAGCTGGTGAGCTTGGACTGCCAACCTTGTGGTTCAAACTGACCTTACAGTCTAGCACATTAACAGCGCCATACCAGGACACCGGTTTGAATATATACCCATCCCTTTTATTATTCCTCATCACTGTAGTATCAAGCACAACAGTCATGATTAAAACCATAAAATTCTCCACCTCTTCAATATATCCATTAGCCATTAAAATTCAAAATACAGCATACATCTTAAGTCCTTAGCTATTATCTAAATTAGAAAATATCATTATAACTGTTATTTCTGCTACCTGAATAACAGAAACCCTTTGACAAAACACAAGGCTAAATACCATACAAATTCTGTTCCGTGTTTCCCCCTACTGATCAGGATTCTTATGTAATCTTTTATCAAAATGTTCAATAATGGTAGACAGGCAACATCCAATCTTCTGGTCTCATGGCAAAGGATGCAGCTAGTTGTTGATGGAGGCAACTGACCACATATTCCATTTCCTCTTCTTCTTCCTCTGTTGCTCCAGGTGAATGAAGTCCAACTGTTTTTGCCTTGCATAACCACTTTCAAGACCCAGGCACTGTATAACAAAGTAGGAGGCAGTTGTTAAGTACTCTGGAGTCGGTTCCGACTCATAGTGACACTGCACAGAGTTTCCAAGGCTGAACAGGGTTTCCAGCAGAACAACTGGTGGAACTTCCACTACACTACCTTCCCCTTCCACCCCTGGTAACCATCAAAGAAGGCTTCTTGTGTGAAAACCTTTTCTTGACTTTTTAAAATAGTGGTTTTATACCATATTTGTCCTTTTGTGATTGACTAATTTCACTCAATATAATGTCCTCCAGGTTTATCCATATTATGCAGGTTTCACAGATAAATCGCAATTCATTGTTTAATGTTGTATACCATTCCATTATGTGTATGCACTATAGTTTGTTCATCCATTTTTCCATTGATGGGCATCTAGGCTGTCTCTACCGTTTTCTATTGTGAATAGTGCTGCTATGAGTATGAGTGTGTATATTCTTTAGCGGTTCTTATTTCTCTAGGTTATATATCAATTAGAGGGATTGCAGGGTCATATTTCTATTTCCAACTTTTTAAGCAAGCACCCTGCTGCCTTCCACAGTGGCTGCACCACTTCACAGTCCCACCAACAGTCTATGAGGGTTCCAGTCTCTGCATACTCTTACCAGCATTTCTATTTTTTTAAAGTTTATTATTAATGATGAGATGAGATGGCAGGTATCTCATTGTTGTTTTGATTTGCATCTCTCTGATGTAGTGTTGTAGGATAAACAATGACTGCTAACTGAAAGGTCAGCAATTCAATCCCACCACCCTATTCCTCGGAAATCCTATACTGGGTCACTATGAGTTGGAACCAACTTGATGACACTTAACAACGGATAATGATCACAACCATTTCTTCATAGCTTTGTTGGCTGCCTGAACATCTTCTTTAATGCAGTCTATTACTGTCCTCTGCCCATTTTAAATTGCATCATTTATCTTTTTCTTGAGGGGTTTAAGTTTTTTTAGAAATGTCAGTGATTAAACCCTTGTCCAAAGTTGTTGTCTAAACTTTTCCCTAGTCTGTGGATTCTCTTTTTATTCATTTGGTGAAATCTTTTGATGCACTTAAGTGTCTAATTTTTAGGAGATCCCAATCATTTAGTTCGTCTTCTGCTCTTTATGTTTTGGATTATGTGTGAGAGTGTATTTACGTCATGTAGCCGGTCCCTAGGTTTGCTCCTATTTTTTCATTGATGATCTTCATAGTTCTAAGTTTTAAATTTAGGTCTTTGATTCATCTTGAGTTCATTTTTTTATATGCTGTCAGCATGCTAATTTACTTTTTGAACCTTTAATGCACTCTGGTCTGAGCTGTCATTATTACTCAATTATAATGACACTTCAAATCATGTGGTTTCATCTGCATGCGCTGTACGCTGTAGTTTTCACTGCAGCCAGGGTTTCTTTAGTCACTGATTTTGTCAAAGTTTCTGGCGTTTTAGCTACAATGCTGTAATAATAAGTACTTGTGTACATATATCAATACTTTTTTAAGGATAAAATAGTAATTAAAGGAAAGGGGGAAAAATCAAAAAGGCTTTTGGTGAGTTACTAATAATGTAATTTTATGTAGAAAGAGTCTACAAAACAGTTTTGTTGTTAGCATTCAAACAATCTAAGAAATACTACATTAAGCAGTTTACAACTGTATTTCTCACATATTACTCTATGATTAGGAGCCCTGATGGCACAATGGTTAAAGTACAATCCGAAATGCCAACAGTTGGAATGTACCAGCTGCAAAAGAAAGATGTGACAATCTGCTTCATTACAGATTTACCTTGGGGACCCTATGGGGCAGCTGTACTCTGTCGTACAGGGTAAGAATGGGTCAGACTTGACTCAGAAAGAGTGGATTTCTACTCTATCATTAAAACGATAATAAATATTATTAAAAATTCTTTATGATCTAGTCTAGAGGAGGTTGTTGGTCCATGGTGAGACCGTGAGTTACTGTACTTTATCTAAACTGTCTTTATCTAAACAAAAGGTTGACTCATTTTAGCTTGAAGCTTTTCCAGTCTACTACAGTTAAGGTTCTATAACCAAAACATGCGAGCCTTTTAAAATCACTTGCACTTGAGAACTCAACACTTACTATATCATACAAAATAAGAGTCAAATTTAACCTGAAAATTAATTTATGGCATATGCTATGTATTGATGACTTCATTCCTAAAAACTCATAAATAACGTCCAACAATAGTGGAGCCTGTTGCCAGAGTTCCAATTCCTTGCTTTTTGACAGCATTAGGAAAAGATACAATAACCCAAACAAAGCCCACTGTCATCAAGTCGGTGCCAATTCCTAACGAGCCTGTACAGGTTCTCTAAGACTGTAAATCTTTATGAGAGTACACAGACTCATCTTTCTCCCATGGAATGGCTGGTGAGTTTGAACTGCTGACCATGTAGTTAGCAGCTCAACATTTTAACTCACATCACCACCATTGTGCATGATATACTTTCAGAATTTTCTTTTAACCTTGTTTCTGTCTCTCTACTGAACACCTGTTTGTGGTAAGGGAATGTCGACAAGAACTATGTGGTGCTGTGGGACAAGCACTGGCCTGTGAGCTACAAGGTCTGTGATTCAAACCCACTAGCCACTCCTCAGAACCCCTATGCAGGGTCACTATGAGCCAGGATGACTTAATAGGGCTTTAACAACTCCCACAGCATAGGCACACAAGACTGCCCTCTCCCCTTCTTATCTATTGTTGTTGTTAAGTGCCGTCAAGTCGGTTCCTACTCATAGTGACCCTGTATAGGATATCCGAGAAGTGACTGGTAAACTCGAACCACCAACCCTGAGGTTCAAACCGACCTTGCAGTCCAGCATAGTCACCTACAGCGCCACCCCATATCCCAATCTATGGAGGTAAAAACAGAGTGAAGAGTCATCTGCACTAGTTACTTTAGTGGGAGGTGGAACTACTTTAGCAGGTCAGTCCTGATTCTGTGCCTTTTCAACAAGAGATCTCATTTTAACATACAATATTTGGAAAGACACAGACCTAGAGACTGTTATTGTAGTACTCTGTGTGGACTAGTCTAAGGGTCAGAGAGAAAGAGATAAATCTTCCATACAAGTATCAGACCTATGTTGCAGGTTCTATGCAACCCAGTGTTTTAAAACAGTTCCCCTCTTCAGGACAAGATCCAGGGTCAATGCAGGAAGGGGAAGTTGAGTAGGTAAAGGGATGGAGTACAAACATTCCTCTCACATACTGACAAGGTGTATGTTAGACAGGTTTTTAAAGTCTCTCAGGAGCTTGGAATGGAGCTTGCGACTTATTGACATTTATAGGACCTGTCTGGGTACATTGATCAAATCAGGTACATTTATCAAACATTCCAGCTTATTCCCTTTACTTGCATTAAAAGTTGAAGGCACTGAGGTTTAGAGAAGTTCTCTGAGATAAAAATTTAAAAGAAAATCAATGCACAGATAAAGCACAGTGAATAATTCAGGATCTTTAATGTGGCAAGATGGTTTTAGAGCACTGCAAGTGCAAAAGGAGTCAGAGATGTGGTCTGGCTCCCCACAAAATGCTAATATAATCCAGTTTAAATTAGTAGGTATATATGAAGGAGCTTCAAAAAGTTATGGAAAAATTCCATTACCTTGTAATACAGATTTTCCACGAACTTTTTGAACCCCTCTCATATTCCACATAATACGTATTCCAACTCAATTATCCTATTCTCCTTTCACTTCTCTGGCCATATTTTGAGTATTGTAATCCATTTGGGGCAGCACAATTAGAGGGACAGTGATTAACTGAGGTCTATGTGGGTTAATGGAGTCCTGGTGTGGCGGTGTGGGTTAATACACCAGACTGCAAAGCTGTTTGAACTGCAAGGTCAGTGGTTCAAGCTCACCAACTGCTCCTTGGAAACCCTATACAGGATCACTATGGGTCAGAACTGACTCAATGGCACTTAACAACACATGTGGGTTAATGGAGTCCTGGTGTGACGCTGTAGGCTAATGTGCTGGACTGCAATGTTGATGGTTCTAGCTCACCAGCCACTCCCTGAAAACTCTACAGAGGATCACTATGAGTCGGAACTGACTTGATGGCACTTACCAACAACAACCCATTCAAGGATGGTGAAGAATTGTTATACTGAATGAAAACTTTTAGACATGAGGGTGCTAAGCAGATTGGAAAAATGTACAAAGGACCTTATAATTGAAGACTAGGAAAAGTTTTAATATTAATGAGATTATACGTATTTTGTATGACTATTCTGTGTGCCTCCAGAAAGCAGACATAATATATATAGATGAGTAGAAGCGACAGGATGATGAAACATTTAGCAGATTTCAGTTTGATATGAACTGAAGTAGAGCTTCCAATAGAACTGGCTGGAAAGAGAACTGGTTATCTCGTGCATTAATGGAGGAAAAATCATAGCAAATTTTCAAGGTGGATGACAACTTTAGCAATGGACCCTGAATCCAATAAGGGTTGATTCTAGAATTCTATGTTTAGAAAACTTATTAGGTAGGTAGGTCTTTGACCCAGGAATTACTAAAGCCGGAGAAAGTAGAAAAAGAACAGCGATTCAGAAGGTAGGGCAGGTGTACATAATAAAATATTTTAAATCAGATTACCAATAAGTCTACCTTTCATCACTAAACTCTTTCAAACCATGAAGCCAGGCATCCTCACTAATGCCTTGCACATTCATAGGTGCCTTGATTTATGCCCAGATAGCAATATTTGGTAAATACATCTAGATTCTTTATCTGACTGCAATCTGAAGCAAAAGATTATTCTTAACATGATTCCTGGGTAGCTGGTTTTACCTTTTCTAGTAATCCCTTCCTAGACTTGGCTGTCAGTTTTGTCATACTGTAATGGCTTGTGTGCTTCTGTGATGTTAGAAACCATGCCATCGATATTTTAAACACCAGGAGGGTCACCTAAGGCAAACAGGTTCAGCGGAGCTTATAGACTAAGACAGACTAGGAAGGAGCCGTGCGTCATTTCTGATACATTGCTCGAGATAGCGCTGCAAGATGATCCCCTCAGGTTGGAAGACACTCAAAATACGACTGGGTAAGTAAGAGCTATCTCTTTAAAGTTGACCTTAATAATGTGGATGGAGCTAATGAATAACTATAAATATCAATTAATATTCAGAATGTAGAATGTAAATGTATAAATCTAGGAAAACTAGAAGTCATGAAAAATGAAATAGAACACATAAAGACCAATATCCTAGCATGAGTGAGCTAAAGTAGACTTGTATTGGCCATTTTGAATTGGACAACCATATGGTTTACTATAAGACAAATTGAAGTGGGATTGCATCACATCATCATCAAGAGGTACATTTCACAAACTATCTTGAAGTGCAATGCTCTGTGTGATAGGCTATCCATATGCCTACAAGGAATATTGTAAGAGATTTATATTTGTACCCATTCCAAAGAGAAGTGACTCAACAGAATGTGAAAATCATTGAACAATATCATTAATATCACATGCAGTTAAAATTTTGCTTAAGACAATCCAAAATGTTACAACAGTATATTGAAAGGGACCTGTCAGAAATTCAAGCTGAATTCAGTAAAGGTTGTGGATTAGGGATATTATTTCTGACATCAGATGGATCTTGGCTGAAAGCAGAGAATATCAAAAGGATGTTTACTTGTGTTTATTAACTATGCAATTTAAACAGACCTACAACAAAAGAAGAAACTGATCAAATTACAAAACTCCTAACAAAAAATGTCTGGGCCGAGATGACTTTACTGGTGAGTTCTACCAAACATCCAGAAGCGTTGAGACCAATTCTACTAAAACTATTCCAAAATATAGAAAAGGATGAAAAACATTTGAATTCATGTTATGAAATAACACTGATAAAAATCAGGCACTGCATTGCTCAAAAAGATTACAGACCAATAGACCATGAGCACAAATGCAAAAAATTCTAGCCTATACAATCTCATAATTTATCAAAAAATAACACATCATGACCAAGTGGAATTCATACCAGGTATGCATCGATGGTTCAATATTAGAAAAATAATCAACATAATCTACCATATAAATAAAACTAAGGAAAAGAACCACAAGATCGTATTGATTGATATAGAAAAGACATTTGACAAATTCCAACACCCATTTCTTACAAAAGCTGTGGACTGCAAACCATAACGTCAGCAGTTCAAACCTATCAACTGCTCCCTGAAAACCCTATACAGGGTCACTATGAGTCAGAACCAATTCTACAGTACTTAACAACAACAACAATACAACGCCAATGGCCACTACTGCTGTCACTAGAGAGAAACTGAAAGCATTTTCCTTGCAAATGGAAAACAGACACAGATGCTCTTTATCACCACTCCTATTCAGTTCTGTGCTGTCTTAGTTACAGCTATAAGGTATGAAAGAAAATTTAAAGGTATCCAAGTTGGCAAAGAAGACATTTCCCTTATTTTCACTGGCACTCTATTTTACCAGACATGATGTCCTTCTGACGACTAGAGACTGGAAGCATGAACAAAACACTGCCCACCCAGCCTGGAGCCAATTCTCACAGTTGTGATGTTTGAGTCCATTGTTGCAGCCACTGTGGCAATCTATTTCTTTGGGGGTCTTCCTCGTTGTTGCTGATCCTCCACTTTACCAAGCATGATGTCTTCTTCCATGGACTGATACTTTCTGATAAAATGTCCAAAGGACATTAGATAAACTCTCGCTATCCTCAGTTCTTCCTTCTGGCTGTATTTCTTCCAACACAGATTTGTTTGTTCCGGCAGTCCATGGTATTTTCAATATTCTTCACCAATACCATAATTCAAATGCTGTCAATTCTTCTCTGGTTTTCCTTATTCACTGTCCAGCTTTTGTATGCATAGGAGGCTACTGAAAATACCATAGCTTAGTCACTCAAAATGACATCTTAGCTCTTTAACACTTTAAAGAGGTATTTTGCAGATTTGCTCAAGGGAATACATCATTTGATTTTTTTTTGAGGGCTGCTGGATTTGAGTGAAAAGAGTTAGGGTCCTGATGTAGTGCTGTAGGATAAGCACTCAACTGCACTGTTGGTTTGAACTACACAGTCAGCAGTTCAAATCCATCAGCTGCTCCTTGGAAATCCTTTACAGGGTCTCTATGAGTCAGAACCAATTCAATGACACTTAACGAGTGAGGATTAGGGTTGGGACTACGGCTAAATCTAGGACTTTATCTAGTGTTAGAATTAGGGTTAGGGTTAGGGATAAGTGTTGGCCTAGGACCAGGAGTAAGGCTTGATCTAGATTTTAGGCTTACTTTATTTCCTTTTTATTTGGAAGTTGTGTAATTACATTATTCCCCCTTTAACTTTATTATTTGCTTTTCATTGTTGTTGCAACTGTATCTCTGGTTCTGTATTTTGTCTTATGTTGTTGTTAAGTGGCTTCAAGTCAGTTCTGACTGATAGTGACCCTGTAAAGGGTTTTCAAGGTGCAGCTAGTGGGTTTGAACCACCAACCTTGCAGTTAGCAGTCCAGTGCTTATCCTAAAGCACTACACCAGACCTTATAGGTGGTTTTATTCTCTCTCACTATTCTTGTTCAGCTTCTTCTTCCAGTCAGTATTCAATCCACTTCTCTGATCTACCCTTTGAAGTTCAAGGTTCCAGGATCTGCATTTGCTTTACTTGTTCTTCCTTGCCTTTGTTGCTCTGCAGAGGGCCAGCTCCATGTGTCTGCTTACTCCATCACCTTGGCCTGAAATCTGTCACTTGATTTTTTGACTGCTTCTTTCATGAGCATTGATTGTGGATCCAAATGAAATGAAATCCTCGACAATGACTTTTTCTCTATTTATCATGATATGATTTATTGGTCCAGTTGTGAGGATTTTTGTTTTGTTTTTTTTACATTGTTGTAATACATACTGAAGGCTGTACTCTTTGATCTTCATCAGCAAGTGCCTGAAATCCTCTTCACTTGTAGCAAGTAGGATTGTGTCATCTGCATATGACACGTTGTTAATGAGTCTTTCTCTAATCCAGATATCAAGTTATTCTTCATACAGTTCAGCTTCTGTGATTATTTGCTCAGCACACAGATTGAATAA
>NW_006408519.1:60586412-60595717 GCF_000296735.1 Chrysochloris asiatica
AAAAAACACACAAACAAAAAAACCCACTCAGGCATATATAATAAATTACATCTCCAAAGGGCACATTCTGCAAGTCTGCTCCTGGCCACCAGCTCTTGAGCTACTACATCCATAAGTATATGTAAAGTTCATAAAATTGTAGCAAGTTACTCTTCCTCCCCCCTTTCTTTCTTCTTCTAGTCGAGTTCTGATCATCCAGCCATCGAACTGGAGCCTCATTTTTTGCTAATGCCTTCAATACAGCTTGGACTTCTTTTTACAGTATCATTGGTTCATACGCTACTTCCTGAAAGGAGTACTGGTGCAGAGCTATGGGTTAATGCACTGGACTGTAAGGTTGGTTTGAACTGCAAGGTCAGTGGTTCAAGCTCACCAGCTGCTCCTCAGAAACCTTGTACAGGGTTACTATGAGTTGGAACCAACTCAATGGTACTTAACAACAACAAATTTCCTGAAACGGTTAAACATTGATCCATTTTGGGGCAGAAGCACACAGTAACTATGTCTCCTTCCATTTTCCTTTGATGCTTCCTATGCTATTCAATTTTTTTGCCCACAGAATCTCTCAATATTGCAATTTGAGGCTTTAGTTCTTTCAGTTGAGAAACACCAAGCATGTCTGTTCTTCCCTTTAGTCAAGTCTTTGCACAGTTCATTATTATCCTTTTTTTCTTGAGCTACTCTTTGAAATTTTCTGTTTCACTCTTTCACTTCACCATTTCTTCTATTTGTGTAGCTATTCTATGTTCAAGAGCAAGATTCAGAGTTTCTTCTGACCTCTACTTTGGTCCTTTCTTTTTTTTCCCTGTTTTTTAATGATCTTTTGCTTTCTTTGTGTATAATGTTCTTGATGTCATTCCACAACTCATTAGCTTTCAATTTGTCAAAGCTGATCCTGAAATGGTTTCTAAATTCAAGCTATTTTAGATCTTATGAACTTGCCTGAATTTTCTTCAGCTTCATCAGCCTTAACTTGGATATGAGCAATTGATGGCATGTTCCACAGTCAGCTACTGGCCTTAACACTGAGCTTCTCCATTGTCTCTTCCTATTGATTACTGTATAGTTGATTCCTGTGTATTCCATCTGTTGTGGTCCACGTATATAGCTGCTGTTCATGTGGTCAAAAAAAAAAAAAGCGTTCTGCAATGCAGTTGTTTTTGCCATGGCCACATTTTCCAACTTTTGATCCTTTCTCTTTGTTTCCAACTGCCAGCAATAACCAATGCATCTTGATTGCATGTTTGCTCAATTTTAGACCAACAAAGTTAGTTGTTGTTAAGTGTTATAGAGTCGGCTCTGACTCAGTAGTGATCCTATATAGGGTTTGAACAGCTGGCCTGGTGATTAGCAGGCTAGTGCTTATCCTACAGTGTCACACCAGGACTCTGAAGAAGTTGGTAGGATTCTTTAATTTTTTTCTTAACTGGGTTTCGTGATTGGTACATACATTTGACTAATAGTTGTAATAACTGGGTTTTCTTATAGGCTTATAGGTATTATCCTATCACAGACAGCATTTTCCTTCAAAATAGATCTTAAAATGTTCTTTTACACGATGTGACTTTGTCATTCCCAGAATAGTAAACCATATGACTGTCCAATTCATAATGGATAATACCTGTCCATTTCAGCTCACCAATGCCTAGGATATCAATCTTTATGTGTTTCATTTCATTTTTGACAACCAATTTTCCTAGATTCATACTTCTTATATTCCATATTCCGATTGTTAACAGATGTTTGTATGTAGATTTTTCTTATTTTGAGTTGTGGCCCATCACTAAATGAAGGTCCCGAAAACTTTGCTCCATCTACATCATTAAGGTCGACTCTACATTGAAGAGGTAACCCTTCCTCAATCATATTTTGCGTGTCTTACAACATGAGGGTCTCAACTTTCAGCACTATTATCAGACAATGTTTCAGTGGCAGTATAGTTTGGTTTTGGAATAAGAAATTCAAGGTGTCCTGGTGGCACAGTAAGATAAACACTGGAGTGCTAACCTCAAGGCTGGCAGTTCAAACCCATCAATGGCTCTGTGGGAGAGAGATAGGCTGTCTGTTCCCATAAAGGTTTATAATACTGAGTTGAATCTGACTCAGTGGCAGTGGGTTTTTATAGTAAGAATCTCTAATTTCAAGGTTCACTCATTTCTTCTACCAAATCCTGTGTGGTGGTAGTTATGTGCCGTGGATTCGGTTCCGACTCATAGTGACCCTGTATAGGGTTTCCAAGGCTCTAAATCTTTACAGGAGCAGAAAGCCTTAAGGAACTGCTGGTAGTTTCAAACTGCTGACTCATAACCACTATGCTATCACAGCTCCACATATTTGTGTTTTTTATTTTTTGTTGTGAATTGAGTGGCGATTTAGAGAATACCATCAGTTTTACATTCAACAAATTATCCAGTTTGTTTCATCTCAATGACTGCAATCTCCTCCATACTGAAAGTTATTCCATTTCCTCCTTGTGGTAGCTATTTCCAGTCTACCCTTCTTCCCAAAGACCACTCTGGTTTTTCTGTAGAAAGAAAGCTGTAGGAGGGTAAGGGGGAAGAAGCCTGAGTGATGTTGGGTGGTTGAAAGTGCTATCAGGACACTTACTCATAGGCAGATCCACTGGGGTCCCATATAGGCAATAGATAACTATTTGGCTAGCATACTAAATTCCAAGATTCCAGCAGCCAGGTGTAACTCTGTTGATTTACTGCCTACCTTGGTTAGAATTCATTTGGGATCACACTACAGCTGAACTTATTCCTGTAGTATAATGTCTGTATTCTTCTGGGTTTAACAAGCAATTCACTCAGATCTAGAACCACCTGCTTCCTGTCATAATTGGTTAAGGCCTGGTTGTAAGGTTCTTTGAGCAAACTGACTTGGCAAGAGGGTTGGATCCTTATGAAGTGAGTCAGCAGCTGACAAAGTTTTTCAAAGATGTGTAGTAGGATCTGGCAAGCAGACTTTTCTTAATTTTTACTCCTATGCTTGTTTATTTACATATGCGATACTGTCGTGTGAATATATGCCAATGTTCTTCAATTTGTTTGAAATATGTATTAAACACTCAATGTGTGTCAGGCACACTTAAATGTGAAGAGCAAGTCTGTGATCTTAAGGAATTTAGAGCCTAAAGGGATATATACATAACGATCATAAAATGTTGTAAGTACAATACTGAAGGTGATGCAAATGCAAATAATTCTATTACAGAACAAAGTGCAGGGACCCTAGGGAGAAGAGGTGACATTCATATTAAATTTTATAGAATGAGTAAGTGAGGTAGGCAAAAAAATGAAGATCTACCTCAAAAGCCAACCTCTGTGAAAAAAGTCTTCCTCTGATTATCCCAGGCTAAAGATATTTATCCCTCTTCTAAATTTCAATAGTAATTACTGTTTGCACAGTTCATTTGGCCATTAAAGAAGCAGTGCTCTGAGATACTAGTTCTATTATTGTCTTCAACCATTATTTAAATCTTTTATTATTAACAGCTTTTAATGAGTACATGCCTTGCTTTCTAACAAAAATGTAAGTTTCTCCAAGGTAAGGGTCATATCTAATGAATCATTCAACAGAATAGGAGCTCAGTAAATGAATGCTGCTTTGATTCGATGAGACTGAAGATTTGTAAAAGAAAGAGCTTAGATGTAAGAATTAGGAGCGTTACAATCTGGTTCCTACTCCTCACTAACTAGGAGAATATTGTTGGTCAATTTCTCTGGGCCTCAATATCTTCGGTTAAAAAAGAAAGTCGACTAGATATCTACAGCTTTCATAGGTTCTAAACCAGCATGATTCTATGAACATATTAGTTCAGACTGTAATTCAATAACCGCATCTAATTAGGGAAGATATTAAAAATTCATCTTTAATCTCTATCTACTACCTCTTACAGTCTACTTTCCCTTCCTATTCCAATTTTATATAAAAGCAATTAAAAGGCCAGGTCATAAAAATTCATTATTATAGTTAACATAAATAGGTAGAGATAACTAAAAACATGCAATTATCAATCATAAAGTTTTCGTTTTTAACTTTAAAACACAGTTAACATCGAGCTAAATACCTAGGACAGCACAGCTTACTGTTCTACTTCAAGTAACATATACAGAAGACAGATAAAACAAAGAATACTAACTTTTTTTCCAAGTGATTAGGTTTAAGCATATGGTTTAAACACTTTATAACATAGCATGCATAAGCCCAAACAAACTGCCACTGAATTCATTTTGATCACAGTGACCCATTTTGATAGGACAGAACAGAACTGCCCTCATAAGAGTTTTCAAGACTGTAAATCTTTATGGAAGCTGACTTTCTCATCTTACTCCCCCAAAGCAGCCAGTGGACTTGAACTCCAGACCTTTTAGTTAGCAGGCAAGTACTTTAGCCACTGTGCCACAGGGGTTCCTTATAGTATACAGACTTTTTAAAAAGCCTAAACTTTAAACATATACAAGTAGATTACTAAACTGTAAAATATGTAAATCATACACTTTTTGTTCTGGCACAAAACCTTTTCCTAAATAAACAAAATGAGTTAGAAGAAATAACTCAATTATAAAGATATTTTCAATAAGAACGCTAAAAAAGACTAGTTTAGCAATTACCAGAAAAAGGAAATAGACCCATTTGAAAAATCGTTACACTTCTAACTTTACAGTCACAGACTCTTTTGTTGAATCACATTAAATAAATTAGTTGTTAAAAACTAGTGCTGGCAAAGTAATTCTGATGCCCAAGTATGGGACAGGCTCCATGGCCACAAAACTATGCCAGCTCTACCTTTTAAATAGAGTTTGCCAAGAAGAGTGTGTTATTAGGCAGGCTTGGCCGAAACAATCCACTGCCCACAAAGCTACTTTAATGTACTGTCTCTATTGAAAATCACAGTAATCCAACAATACATGACGATACTTTCCCATCACTGCAGCAATTCCCACCACAGGCAACACTTTGTCTCCAACAAAGAAGCCTCACATTCTACGTCTGCAAAAACCCCAATCCTGACTAGTACTGTATGGCTGCCAAAAGGAACATCTGTGTGCTCGACAGTACACAAAACTGGCTCTTTTCTTTATTCTGTCTTTCTTTTCCTTCCTTTCTTCTTCTGCCTTTTCCCCCCTAGCAGACAATATACCCTGTGATTGCTTGGTAAGGAAATGGTCTTTCACCCTCTTCCCTTTTACTTCTTTGTTTGTTTGTTTGTTTAACGTGGCAGTGCGATAATCACATCTGCCATCCATCTACTCTAAGTCCAAGTCCTGAAAACATAGGACATTTTTATTTGTGATTTTATATAAACTAAGAGGATACGGGCATAAATATATTTATTGTAGTTTTATTTAAAATAGAAAACATGATATTGCTGTTATTGTTAAGTGCTACTGAGTCGGTTCCAACTCATAGTGACCCTGTATAGGATTTCTGAGAAGTGGTCAGTGGGTTTTAATTGCCAACCTTGAACAGTCCAGTGCTTATCCTACAGTGCCACACCAGAAATAATGTATAAACAGCCTAAATTGCCAAGTAAAGAGGATTGGTTAAATAGACGATGATACATTTCAACAAGAAATGTTTTAAGAGGATTTTAAGATATTAAAAAAAGAAGGAAAGAAAATGTTCACTATCCAGTTAATAAGTGAAAAGGGCAACCTGAGACTATAGCTCTCAACCACCCTTCAGGTCTAGAAAGGAATGCACCTTTGTAGCCCATCCTTCAGCCAAGTAGTAAATAAGTATATAGGGAGAACAACACTAGTAAGGTATGCTCACTATGAATGATGGAATGGCCAATCATTCAAAATCAAAAGGTAAATATGTAACCAAGGACAAAAGTGAGAAGGGATGGGAAAGTGGGTGGAAAGGATATAGGAGCCACAGGGAGGAAGTGAGAAAACTGTAGTTACATGGAGGGATTGCAATCATTGAGATGAAACAAAGTGTATATTGTTGACTATAAATCTGATGATCTTGTTCATACACTTTCACTAGATTCACAATTAAGTTGTTTTTTTTTTTTAAATAATAGTGTTTTTTATTTAATTCCTACAACTTGCCATACAAAGAGCTCTGGTAGCATAGTGGTTACGAATCGAGCTGCTAACCTCAGGGTCAGCAGTTGGAAAATACCAGCAGTTCCACGAGAGAAAGATGAGGCTTTCTGCTCCCATAAAAATTTACAGCCTCGGACACCCACACACAGCAGGGTTGCTATGAGTCGGAACCGACTCCATGGCACATACCCACCACCACCACATGTCATACATGTGCTTTGTACTTTACATTTAGTCTCATACAAAAACTGTAGAGTAGACATTTACCATCCCTGTTTTCAAGTGAAGAACTTTCCCAAAGTCACATAATAACTAAATAGTAGAGCTAGGATTCAAAACCTCACTTCTCTAACTTCAAAATCTCTATTCTTTTCATTACATTCCTGAGTCAGAGAAGTAAAATAACTGAATGCTAAAATTGAGGGATAAATTTTTATAGGAAATGCAACCAGATTAAAAAGAAAATGGTTTCCTTCCCCTCAAAAACAATCACAAAAGTACACTTATGTAGAGAAATTACATCTAAACCAAGTGAATTATTTATATATGAACAATTTTGTGGCAAATCTGTAAAAAGATACATTAGTCTCTCAAATTATGACTTAATTGTTTTTTTAGTTTTTTTTTTAATAGGAGTTGGACAACAGGTTAAATGATTTAAATGGGCATTCTGTTTCGGAAACTAATTTGATTACACATATAAATTTCAAACTATGAACCTTTATGCATAAAAGATACATTCTAAGTAGGGAAAGTCAAACAACAAAGTTTTCTATGAATGCTCACTTAGGGGATTCTTTGGATGTCCTGAGCAGGCTGTGAGAGGAAGGAGAAAGATAAGCCAATACCTATGGTGTCCACTGTTTGACTTGTAGTTTCTACCAAAAGGCACTGATAATCTCAATTTTACAGCTATTTATTGACAGAAAGGACAGAGCTCTTTCCAAATTAGTCAAGACTGGATTCAGTGACTTCATGCAGTTTTCACTAATGATTTTCAGCCTTCCCATCAAAATGTTTTTTGCTTACAGGGAAAGACCATCTTTTGTGGTCGCATCACATTCTTACACATTTGAAAGCAAGAAAACACTTTCTTGACAAAGTCAAAGAATTTATTGATTCCTTTAGTTCTATCATGACACAGTCATGCAATCAAACATTTTCTATGCTACCAATCAGTCCATTACTGTTTTCATTCTTTACCTACATGGTGGGTTTAAAGCAGGAAATATACTTACTCAGAGTTACCTACAATACACACACTTTCTTGCCCTTTTTAGGTCATCATGAGTATAAATGCATTTGAAAATTGATTGCATAAGCAATATAATAACTTAAAAAAGAAAACAAACAAACAAACAAACAAATCCAGCCTTCTATCAGTTACTATAAGGAGCTCTGGTAGCAAGCATAGTGATTAGGAATCAGGCTGCTAACCTCAAGGTCAGCAGTTTGAAACAACCAACTGTTCCGTAGGAGAAAGATGAGGCTTTCTGCTCCCATAAAGATTTGCAGCCTCGGAACCTGTGCAGGGTCTCTATGAGTCAGAACCAACTCCACAGTACTTAACAATAACATCAGTTACCATCTTTCTCCCATGGAGCAGCAGGCGGGCTTGAACCTGTGGACTTGTAGTTTGTAATCTAATGCTTATTGTATGGCGTCACCACAACCCCATCAGTTATCATTAAGAAATTGTTATTCAATATTCCAATAAAGAGTCCTTTTTAATAGTGAACCTTTTCATTTTCTATTCTCCATCCACAATGTTATTACCCTTCTGCAGTTCTGGTACTTACCTCAATTTCCCACCTTACTAAACCACTCTCATCCCCTCTTAACAAGAAACTAAAGAATTGTTTATGTTAATAAGGGCTGATGATGAAGCTCTTTACCAGGGACTGAAAGCATTGTTTCTAATTTTTAACAAGCATGTCAAGTTTTGCAGATATGTTGAAAAGTTAATTTCTGGGTTGCTGTCCCAGATATTCTGATTCTTTATATTTGGGGTGAGATTAATGGTTTGTACATTAAACAAAAATTTCTGGCAAGAAGATGTTACATTTTACTGTAGAAGTTTTGTGGCATGATGCATTATTGTACATATCTACATATTTTTCATAATGCACATATTAATAAAATGAACTCCTTCACTCTTCCAGAAAATTCAGGAGTATGGGATAGCTAAGGCGAAGAAATATGAGAGGGTTTCAAAAAGTTCATAGAAAAATCAAATGAAAAGATAATTGAATTTTTCCACAAACTTTTTGAAGCCCACTCATATTTTTTAAGGGTTCTCTTACAAATTTTGCTTTTAACATCAGTCTTGCAGAACGGGGTATATACACAAACTTTGGAAAGGAAACTGCAAGAGACAAGTGGTTAAGAAGTCCTGCCTTTATTTCGTAGCAAAAGAAAGTATGCAGCAGAATCTTTCCTTTTCACCATCTCCAAAGATGGTTTGTAAGCTTTCCCACAGTATCGGGTTGCTGGTCTAGGTACACACACAACCTAGGGGATAATTCATTTAGATTTAAACTACGTTTTTTCAAAGCCAACTTTTCCAAACAATGCATCACCTACATTTTAAATGGTGGGTGAAATTCTACCAGCACTCTTCAAAAGGGGACAAGGAGGTGCATTGTACTGGACAAAAGACATGAAGAAAAGTATTGACGGTACAAGCAATCTATAGTACCCTTGGGGTAGAAAGAACTGTTGAAAGCGCTTTCTCACACATGAAAAAGCAATGAAACACACATTGATTTTATTTCATTACTTTTAGGGCCTAGGTACTGAAATACCTGAAAAGAGGTCATCGATTATGAATACATATAATCCCTTTTCCCACTATTAGGCAAATCAGTGATATAAACCTATGCTTAAAATCAAAAATTTAAAGCAAATTAGTAGAATTCTATCTCCAATCCTAAAGAAAGATTTGTCTAGAAGAAAACCTAAGAAATACAATCTTTGAGAGTTATATTATAAATTTAATCATTTGGAAAAATATATGAAAAATCCTTAAATCTTCAAACCCTTCTCTCCTCTCAGATATAGTTCTACAATGTCTGGATTCACTGCTCAATCTCACTGTATTCTTTCAGATGACCAACAGAAAAATGACACTTTAAAAGGCATTAACATGTAACTATTATTCTTCATAAGGAGCTCTGCTAGCGTAGTGGTTACGAATCGGACTGGTAATCTCACGGTCAGCAGTTCGAAACTACCAGCTGTTCC
>NW_006408519.1:60596797-60600381 GCF_000296735.1 Chrysochloris asiatica
GGGAGTGTAGGGGGTGGGTTTATAGAGTATACCCTTTGGTCGGTTGATGATGCATGGAGGGGATTGGAACCATGGCAATAAAACGATGTACGGTGGAATGAATGTAAAACTAAAGTTCTCCCATGTAAAATATCATATAATTCACAATAAAACATGAAAAAAAAAAAAGATTTACAGCGTCGGAAACCCTGTACAGACTCGCTATGAGTTGGAACCAATTCCATGGCACATCACAACAACAACATTCTTCTTCATATACTCAATTATTCTCTTTCTATAACATTCTGTTTGTACAATCTTGAAACCAGAAATAGATCTTTAACATCTATTTATCCCATTTAAGTAATTATTGACAAGTCAGACATCTGTAGTACAAAATAAACTGCTTTAAGAAGGACAAATAAACCTGTGTTGGAGCAAGTATAAACAGAATGCTCCTTGAAGTTATTGATGGCCACGCTTTGTCTCTCATATTTCGGACATACTATCAGGAGGGACCAGGCCTTGGAGAAGGACATTATATTTGGTAAAATGAAGGGTCAGCAAAAAAAGAAGGAGACCCCGAATGACATGGATTGGCACAGTGGCAACAACAATGGACTCAAGCATAGCAGCAGTTGTGAGGATGGCACAGGACTGGGTGGTGTTTCTTTCTGTTGTACAAGAAAGAGTTCATTATGAGTCCAAACTGACTTGATGGCACAAAATCACAATGAGTATAAAATTACATTCCCAAGGATTTTTGAGAAGTTACCTTGTCCATCTTCTAAATCAGTATAAAACTTACAAAGAAACACAGTTCTTCAAGTTTAAACTCAATTATTTTATTTTTAGAGTAAAATTACGAACAAAATCCAAAAGGGAACTAATGAGTAGGAAATGAATTTGAGAAATTTGGTCTTAAATGCTGAATAGTTAAGCTTACTGCCAAAGATAAGGCACTTACAAAGTCAGAGAAAACAGTTTCAACAGATTATTCAGCTTGAAAGAGAAGGTAATATGAATATCTTCCATTGGATTAGCCTTCATAAGAAATTTGTGGCTTGGATATTTTAAGTTAGTAAGACAGAGGTTAAGGTAGAAGATGTTTTTCATGTTTATACTTATGCTAATAACTGTGACCAGCTGACATGGAAGAAGGTAAAGAGCAGTACGTACATTTAGCTTATTTTAACATTAACAGAGGCTGAGGTTAAAAGTAGGTTAACCTCAATTTAGCAGAGATTCAACTTAGACTCCCTAGCAGCCCACAAGGTTTCTAACTGAGGTAACAAGACATCTGAGCACAATGAACTTCAAATTGCTGAATAAAAATGAGAGATTTTTTTTTGCTACAGGATGTGTAGGGTCAGTATTTTTATTAAAAAAGAAAGTGGATTAATAGAAGGCAATAAAGATTGCACTTACTGTTTCTTGCCAATCCTGGCTTGACTCAAGGAAAACTGGGTGAAAATAAAGTCACAATTTCAAGAGATAATGGCTTAGTCTCAAGACCACCTCTGTTCAAAACAAAGGCATAGTACCCTTGGGATTTTGAAGATGAGTTTTAGCACTCCATAATTATTTCCAAACTTCTTGCTACATGCACAACTCCAGGTAATACTAGGGATTTTTGTTGTTGTTGTTGTTGTTGTTGTTTGTTTGTTTTCATAATCAAAGCTGAGCAGACACGTACTAGAAGACAGGGAGTCAGAGTTGCTTGTTGCATGGTCAGTGTGAATTGTTCCAATAGTTCTCAAGAATATCAGTGCTTTCATAGACTTGCTCAAAATTGATCACTAAGCAGCCTGAGATCTGTGTTTGTGAACATTTATAATTTAAAGTTCATTAAGCCTGTTTCATGACTGCTTTTAAAATACTATTAAATAATTTAAATTACTTAACTATGGATAAAATAAGAAAAAAAGGTTCATACATTATTCATAGAAAAAAGGAAGCTGATTGTGTGTCTCACTTTTGAAAACAAACAAACAACAGTAACAACAAATAAAAAGCCCACAGTTGTATGTTTCTACCCTAAATCACTCATGCAGGAGAAATTCTACTTTGTTTGCTTTTAAAAGCAGAAAGGGTAAATGGGTTAACAGGAAACTCAAATAAAACTTCAACATCCTTCCATTAATTGTCTGTATTTTTAGGAGGAATCAATAGTCCTATTTCATTCCAAATGGCCAAAATTCTAAGATTAAAAGATCAGTCCCCCTACCCCTTTGTCCCCAATTGTCTTCATATTTCTGTTACATTTTGTTGTTAATACCAAGTGTTATTTCCCCAGCTGTGAAGTCAAGCTAGCAGCTGCCTTAGCAAACCATGCCAACCCAACACCAATACATAAAGACAGCTGCCTTGCCTGTCCTTACAGATGAAAGAAAAGTACTAAAGGCCTAGAAAAACCTCTACTACTGGCAATGGTTGGGAAAGCAGCTGCTTGCCTCTCATGCTGCTCTAGAGTGTGCTATGTGACAACGGCATAAGAGATGAAGGAAAGAACGAATACAACTAACTTCTACCTACAAAAAAAAACAAAACAAAAATTGAAACCTACTGTCATCAAGCTGATTGTGACTCATAGGGACCCTATATAGGGTTTCTGAGGCTGCTGATCTTTATCAGAGCACCAAGCCACATCTTCCTCTTGCAGAGCTGCTGGTGGATTTGAACAGACAACCTTGAAGTTAGCACTCCAGGGCTTACCTACAGTGCCACTAGGTCTCCCTATAACATTATATTTCCAGATTGTTTTCATTTGGGATAATACATTTTGAGACATTTAATTTCAAGATTCTTCAGCACTCAGTGAGAAGCAAAACATCACCATTATACAAATGGTTCTGATGTCTACTTTAATTTTACTAAATTAAGCAATAAAGAACCTTGAATATTTGTGTCTAGAAACTCAACAGTCAGAAATGGTAATTGATTTTCTAACAAACTGCTACAAAGCTTCAAAATAATCTGAGAATCACCCTAGGATACAGTACAATTTTAAAGGGACAACAATTTGATAGGTACTGACATTTGCAGGAAGGAGTGTTTCTATCTAATTACAATGGACCTCTTTGCATAAATTCAATATGGAGTTACAGGGTTATAAACAGAACTGATAATTGCATTTCTCTTTTAGGGATATTTTTTAGCTTTAATTAAATTAGTCATTATGATGTCTGCATTTACTTTGAAATATTAATATCCAGTGGGATAGTTTGCTATCATGCTATAAAATGACAAGTATCCAATCCAGGGAACAGTCAACCCGTGTTCCAGAGGAGACTACTCCCAGCACATCTATTTTCTGTATTTCATTAGTCACAGACCCTTTGTTTATCACTATACCGAATGTTTATAAAAAGTTTTACTGCAGAAATAGTGGGCTAAAGTATAGCATGATGAATACTGAAAATAAAGAAGTCCAGTGTGGCGATGGGGGTTAATACTCTGAACTACAAAGTTGGATTGAACCACAAGGTCGGCAGTTCAAGCTTACCAGTTAGGGTTTCCTCAGAAACCCTATACAGGGTTGTTATGGGTCAGAACTTACTCGGCGGCACTTAACAACAAAAACAGTATAAACAAGAGTCCTGGTG
>NW_006408519.1:60601171-60602425 GCF_000296735.1 Chrysochloris asiatica
AGTCAAAATGCTATAAAATTATAGAGTAAGATATTTATAAATACACGTTTAAAACAAAAATATTTACATCAAGCAAAATTATATACACCTTACGCTACGTACACATAAAATATAAAACCATGTTGTTGTTGTTGTTGTTGTTGTTGTTGCTAAGTGCCATCAAGTAGCTTCCGACTTCATAGCGACCTTGTACGGGGTCTGTAATCAACATGGTAGTTGACTCTTGAAAGAAAGGTAAACAGTACTGGCGAGTTGAATAAAATGAATACACCAGAAAGAAAGAGCTGGTTGTTCAGTAAATATGTGTGTGTCCTCTTCTTAAGTGTTGCTAGGGGTGGTGAGGGAGGATGCCAAGGATTACATTTCCCAGGATCCTTATATTTCAGTGGGGTTATGTGACTTTTTTCTTACTAAGGTAATGTGGTCAAATTCCACTAAGCAAGCATTTTAAGAAAACTGAGGTAGCAGATATTCACAGAGCTAACAGTTAAGAGTGGAAGAAAAGGGAAATGAGATTAATGAAGAGGTATATTTAAGGTTGTGTTGAATATTAAATCTAATTGACACACAACATTGCTGTTGTTGTTAAGTGTTGTTAGGTCAGTTCCGACACATAGTGACTTTGTACAGGGTTCCCAAGGAACAGGTGGTGGGTTTGAACCACCAGCCTAGCAGTTAGCCGTCCAATGCTTATCCTACAGCTCCACAGGATGGTATATTTTAGAAACAAGAAATGCTAGTAATATCTTTGCAAAACAACAATTATCAATCTCATTTTAAAGAAGAGATAAGCAGTGTTACTGAGTGTCAGAGTTGGTTCCAACTCACAGCGACCTGTATAGGGTTTCTTAAGAGCAACTGGCTTGAACTACTGACGATGTGGTTATCAAACCAGTGTTTATCCTATAGTGCTACACTAGGACCCCAAGCAGTGTTACAGTTAAAAAAATTAACCAAAATAATGGCAAAGCCAAGTTTGAACCCAGGTTTATCTGTCCTCCAGAGCTATATTAACTATACTATAATATAACCACACTGCTTCCTAAATTCTTTTCTCCAAATTAAAATTTCAAAACTAAATTTTACTATAATAAAAGTTAAGGAGGTACTGAAACTCATCCTTTTATGTCTATTTTTAATTAATAAACAGTAAATCTGGTAGCGTAGTGGTTACGAATCGGGCTGCGAACCTTAAGGTCAGCGGTTCGAAACTACCAGCCGCTCCGCGGGAGAAAGATGAGGCTTTCTACTCCC
>NW_006408519.1:60602690-60604097 GCF_000296735.1 Chrysochloris asiatica
TTGAGAACTAAGGTGCGCCTTACCCAAGCCATGATATTTTCAATAACCTCATAAGCATGTGAAAGTTGGACCATAAATAAAGAAGACCATAGAAGAATTGATGCATTTCACTTATGGTTTTGGAGGAGAATATAAAAAGTACCATGAACCTCCAAAAAAACAAATCTATGTTGGAAGAAGTACAGCCAGAATACTCCTTAGAAGCCAGCATGGTCAGACTTCATCTCTCATACTCTCATATAGGAGGGACCGTCCCTGGAGGACATCATGCTTCATAAAGTGGAGGGTCAGCGAAAAAGAGGTAGACCCCACAACTAGATGAATTGGCACAGGGGCAGCAGCAATGGGCTCAAGCATGAGCAATGATTGTGAGGCTGGTGCAGGACTCGGCATTGTTTTGTTCTGTTGTGCACAGAGTCGCTGTGAATCTGTATCAACTCGAAAGCGCCTAACAACAACATTGATTTCAGGTAGCTTGAATCCCCTTGCTTGCTCTTTTGCAAGATTGTTTTCACTATGGTAGGTTTCTTACCTTTACATAAAAAATTTTTAAACTTGTACATTTCTTCCAAAGTTTGCTAGGATTTTTATTAAAATGAATGCAAAGCATTCTTCATGAAAGGGTTGCTGGTATTGCTGCTGCTGTTGTTGATGTTGTTAGGTGCTGCTGAGTCAGTTGAGATTTATAGTAACCCTGTATAAAACATAATAAAGCACTGTCTGGTCCTGCACCATCCTCACAATAGTTATGTTTGAGCCTATTGTTGCTGCCATTATATCAATCCATCTCATTGGGGAACTTCCTTTTTTTCACTGATCCTCCATTTTACCAGACATGATGTCCATCTCCAGGGACTGGTCCCTCCTGACAGGATGGCCAAAGAAAGAGAGATGAAGGTTCCCCGCAGTAGTTACTAAGGAGCTTGTTTCTGCTTCTGACAATCCATGGTACTTCCAATATTCTTTGCCAACATCATTATTCAAATGCATAGACTCTTCCACAGTCTTCCTTATTCATTGTCCAACTTTCCCCTGTATTTAAGTCGACTGAAAATACCACAGCATGGGTAAGATTCACCTTAGTCCTCAAATTGACATCTTTGCTCTTGAACACTTTAAAGAGATCTTTTGCAGAAATTTGCCTAATGCAATATGTCAATTGATTTCTTGACTGCCGCTTCCATTAGTGTTGATTGTGGATCCAAGTAAAATAAAGTCTTTTGACAACTTCAATAATTTCTCCACTTATCATGTTATTTATTGGCCCAGCTGTGAGTTTTTGTTTTCTTTAAAATGAGGTGAATCCATGTGGAAGGCTGTAGTCATTGATCTTCACAAGTATTTTAAATCCTCTTTACTCCCAGCAAGCAAGATTGTGCCATGTACATATCGCGGGCTATTATTAAT
>NW_006408519.1:60607477-60609432 GCF_000296735.1 Chrysochloris asiatica
AATAAAGCACAAATAAAGATTGTTCTGATATTCTCTGTTTTCAGTCAAAATCCATCAGAGTTTACAGCAACGATATCTGTATCATCTGAATCCAGTTTGAAATTCTGGGAGCTCCCTGTCAGTATTTTCATTGTTAATCAGAATTTTACTTACAATATTAAAGACAGTGCTAGCTGGTTTCCACAGTCTATTGGATTACCTTTCTTCGAAATGGGCACAAATATAGATCTCTTCTAATCTAGTGGCCCGAGAGCTGCCATCCAAATTTCTTGGCATAGATGAGTGAGCACTTCCAGTACTGCACCAATTTGTTGAAAGATTTCAATTGGTATTCCATCAATCCCTCGATCCTTGTTTTTTCTCAACGCCTTCAGTACAGCTTGGATTTCCTTCCTTCAGTACCACTGGCTCTTGATCACATACATGCTCCTCTTGAAATGGCTGAGCATCCACTATTTGGTACAGTGACTGTGTATTCCTTCCATCTTTTGATATTTCCTGCATCATTTAATATTTTTCCCATTGTTGTTGTTGTTGTTAAGTGCTATAGAGTTGGTTCCAATCCATAGTGTCCCTCTATAGAATTTCCAAAGAGCAGATGATGCGTTTGAACCACTGACATTGTGGTTCAAACTGACCTTGTGGTCTAGTACTTTATACCACAGCACCACACCAGGACTCCATGCTGTTAAGTGCCATGAGGTCGATTCCGACTCCTGTATAGGGTTTCCGAGAAGCAGCTGGTGAGCCTGAACTGCTGACTTTGTGGTTCAAACCGACCTCATAGTCCAACGCATTAATCTGTAGGGCCACAACAGGGCTCCATAGAATACTTCAATATTGTACTCTGTGGCTTAAGTTTTTTCTTCAGTTCTTCTAGCTTAAGAAAAACTCGTCATGTTCTTCCCTTTGGATTTCTAACTCCAGTCCTTTGCACATTTTAATGTTTTACTTTGTCTTCTCAAGCTGTCCCCCTTTGGAGTTTTCTGTTCAGCTTCTTCCTCATGTCTTGCATTTACTTCTCTATGCTCAAGAGCAAGTTTCAGAGTCTCTCCTGACATCCATTTTAGTCTTTTCTTTCTTTCCTATCTTTTTAATGACCTTTTGTTTTCTTTAAGTATGATGTTATTGATGTCATCGCACAACTCTCTAGTCTTAGTGTCAAATGCATCAAATCTGGGGATGGTATCTAAATTCAGGGGGGATACAGCCTAAGTCATATTTTTGCTATGGTGGATTTTAGTTTTTTTCTACTTCAACTTGAACTTGCATATGAGCAACTCATAGCCTGGTTCCACAGTTAGCCATCGGCCTTGTTTTGGCTTATGATATTGAGCATCTCCATCATCTTTTCCACAGATGCAATCACTTTCATACCTGCATATTCCATCTGATAGCTGCACGTGTATAAATGCCATAATATTGAAAAAAGGGATTTACAATGACTAAGTCCTTCTTGCAAATTATTCCAGCTTACTTTCTATCACAAAGGTCATATTTTCTAGCTACAGATCCTTCCTCTTTGTTTCTAACTTTTGTAATCCAATCACCAGCAATTATCAAAGCACCTTGATTGCATCTTTGATCTATTTCAGACTGAAGATGTTGGCAGAATTCTTCAATTTTATCATCAATGGCTTTAGTGGTGGTGAGTTTTTACAGCTGTTTTATCTGATATTCCTTGTGGTGGTGGTGGTTGTGTGCCATTGAGTATGTTACGATGCACAGTAGCCCTGTACAGGGTTTCTAAGGCTGTAAATCTTTCCTGGAGCAGAAAGTCTCAACTCTCTCCCACAGAGTGACTGGTAGATTCAAACTACTGACCTTGTGGCTAGCAGCCCAGCTCGTAATCTACTACACTACCAGGGCTCCTTGATATTCGTTGTAGGTGTGCGGATGCTATCCTATCACAGATAGCACTGTACTTCAAGACAGATCTTGAAATGTTCTTTTTG
>NW_006408519.1:60610707-60611717 GCF_000296735.1 Chrysochloris asiatica
ATTATTCTCATATCACCAAAAACTCTCCTTGTGTCATGTGAGAATATGTCAATTTGTTGAAGGGAAAATAATTTGTCAATAAAGAATCACCTGGCTTAATGGAATCACCAAACAAAAATAAAATATGTGCATGACCCTAAATTTTGATTTGTATTTCCATATTTCATATTCTATATCCCTTTCTGACTCCAGGGGTTCAACTAAAATGGTTTTCATACTTAAGCAAAGACTATTATTTTTACCTAGAAAAAGTACATCATGCAAAATATTTGTATCATTTTTTTTCCTTTTAGAAAAATCCTTAAACTATGTTTCAGATTATACCCAGAAAAACCAGAGCAAAGTTATGAAAATACAAAAATAAAAACAAAAAGCTCCCTAATAAACAAAACACTCTGTCTTCTTCCCTACCCTATTACTTTCTGTAACACTGAACTAGTAAAAATATTTTTATTGTCAAACATTTGCTAAGCATTTGAATTATGGTGCTGGAGAAGAATAATTAAAAGTATCATGGACTGTCAGCAGAACAAACAAATCTGTATTGGAAGAAGCACAGCTGGAACGCTCCTCAGAAGCCAGGATGGTGAGTCTTTGTCTCTCATTCTTTGGACGTGTTATTTGGGGGGACCAATCCCTAGAGAAGGCCATCATGGTTGGTAAAGTGGATAGTTGGCAAAAAAGTGAAGACCGCCTAGAAGACTAACACAGTGGCAGCAGCAATGGGCTCAAACATAACAACAATTATGAGGATGGCTCAGGACCTGGCAGTATTTCATTCTGTTTCTATACGTTAGTACCAACTCAATGGCACACAACAACAAAGCTAATTTTTAAGTGCGTGCATGGTGATCTTTAAAGTTGTTGTTTGATGGTGTGCTATCGAGTCAGTAAAGACTGAGAGATCCTATGCAAAACAGAACAAAACACTATTCCTGGGCCAACCTCATAATCATTGCTACTCCTGAGCCCATCACTACTGCCACTTGGCCAATCCATCTCGTTGGGGT
>NW_006408519.1:60612627-60615511 GCF_000296735.1 Chrysochloris asiatica
TGTTTCTCTTCATTTTGAGTTGTGCTTCATCAGCAAATGAAGGTCCTGAGGGCTTAACACCATCTGCGTCATGATCAACTGTCTTCGGAGGAGGCAGCTCTTCCTCAGTCTCATTTTGAGTGCCGTCCAACCTGACGAGCTCATCTTCTGGCACTATATCTGATAACATTCTAGTGCTCTTCACCATGTTTCAATATTCAATATTCTGGTGCTGACAGTTTTCAGTGACTAAATATTCGGAAGTAGTTGGTCTCTCCTTCTTCTTAGTCTGTCTTTGTCTGTAAGCTCACCTGAAACCTGTCCCCCATGGGTGACCCTGTTGGTATTTAAGCTGGTATTGAAAATACCTGTGGCATAGCTTCCAGAATCCAGCAACACACAAGCCACCACAGTACAACAAACTGACAGATGAGTGGTGGTATTTTAAAGTAATTTGGCTTAAATGGTAACAATATTTCTGGCCTTCAACAGACTCTTTGGCAGTCTTTTCCAACTGGAGTTCTCCCAGAGAATTAAGCCCTACAGAAAATGATTTGAAGGACTTTTTTTCTCAATTCTCCTAAGGATGATATGAAGTTAATTCAATACATACAATGTACCTCTTAATATTAGGACATAGTTTTCTAGCAGAACCCTTGTTGAAAAAGGCTGCATGAGAATTCTTTGAAAATGATGCAAAAAGTATAGTGGTAAAATAATCTATAACCTATAAATATATGTTGTTGCTGTTGTTAAGTACTGTGGAGTCAGTTCTGACCCACAGTGACACTGTATAGTGTTTCTAAGGAGTGACTGGTAGGTTTTACCTGCCAATCTTGTGGTTAGAAGTCAAGTGCTTATCCTATAGCACAACACCAGGACTTTTATAATTATTTTACATATAAATAAGGGATTGTCCATCTGCTATGAGTTGGGAAGCTGGGTCCATGAGACCTTAGGATTAACTGCCCTGTTCCTGGATTGGCCTGTATTTCCACTTTGTACTGGGCCTTGTAATTTATGTGCTTTGCACTGGCAGATCCTAATGAATCTAACTCAGTCATGGCATTTTCTCTACTTGTCAACAACTGCTTTAAATCTGGGCTTGTGATAAAATACTGGCAAATAAGATATGAAGGAATATGTGTAGCCAAATATTTCTTACTCTTAAGACTAACAGTAAGAGTCTCCTTACTCTGAAAAAACACCCCTACACACATAAGAAAGAGATGTCCTCCATTCTGCATCTGTAAATATAAATTCTATAAGATAACTACTAGATAACTACTAGACTGCTAACTACAAATTTGGAGGGTTGAGCCCACCAGCTGTTCCATGTAAGAAAATAATGCTTTCAGCCTCGGAAATCCTATACAGAGTCACTATAGGGTTAGAACCAACTTGATGGAACATAATAACAACAAGTATTAATTCTGGATGTGATAGCTGGAATAATCAGTGTCATCTTTCAACTATGAAGGGATCAAGTCTGAATAAAAAGCCAATATAGGGAAGAGAGTCAGTCTAAACTTAGAAAATTACAAATAAGAAGAATGTGGGTGATTAACACAATGCAATTATAGTTGTGTTACCTCTGGATTTCTTTGTAAAATGAGTTAATACATTTTCTTATTGTTTATGACAGTTAAGAGTTGTGGGACTCCTGCTAATTGCAGCTGAAAGAGTCTAAATGCTGAAATATCTTAGAACATATGGCATTATAAATAATATTACTGATCTCAAAAGACTTTAGAAAATAACTGCCCATTGCTCTGACATGTCCTCAGTCCCTCTTTCCCTATGTGAATGTTATAAATTAAATAGTCCAATTTTAAGTCAAACCATTCAAAAACATGTCCTTTCAAAAATAAAGTAAGACATTTTTAGTGCTTTCTGTGATCACAGATATATAAAAAACCAACTGCTATCAAGTCAATCTGACTCATGGCAACCCCATGTGTGAAGAGCAGAACTGTGCTCCACAGGTTTCTAAGTGGCTACGTTTTAGCTAGTCAGGTTTTTTTCCCTAGGCGCCTATGGGTGGACTTTAACTGCCAATTTTTTGGTTAGCAGCTGAGCATATTAACAGTTTGTACCATCAAAGAGCTCCAAATAGATCAATATATGTAGGCAGAAATAGTTTTTATTCATAGAGTTTGCAATGAACTTTCAGGGGATATTAGAAAGGACACAAAGTATCTAGTTAAACCTATTTTGGCTTTTTTATTCCATCCTTACAAAATCAAGCTCATTATAAAGGAGATGGGATCCTGGTATTGCACTGTAGGATAAGCACTGGACCGCAAGGTTAGTTTAAATTGCAAGGCTGGCAGTTCAAACTTACCAGTCGCTCCTTGGAAACCCCATACAGGGTCACTGAGTCAGAATCGACTCAATGGCACTTAACAACAATATAATTGAGCTGCATACTACATAAATGGAGAATAGAAACAAACCTATTTCCAATTGGAACAGAAATGTGACTATTGCATTTTTACATCAAAGTGGCATTAAACAGTTCTTATAGAAAGGTAGAAAAATTATCCCTATAAGAACATTTTGATATCAAGATGTTGTTGTTGTTAGGTGCCATCAAGTTGGTACTGACTCATAGCGACCT
Source organism: Chrysochloris asiatica (assembly GCF_000296735.1). NCBI lineage: Eukaryota > Metazoa > Chordata > Mammalia > Afrosoricida > Chrysochloridae > Chrysochloris > Chrysochloris asiatica. The sequence goes on from NW_006408519.1 coordinate 60,615,227, forward strand.
TATGCACAGCAGAACGAAACACTGCCAACCTCACTACTGTTGCCATGCTTGAGCCCATTGATGCTGCCATTTATCCATCTTGCTAGGGGTCTTCCTCTTTTTCTCTGACCCTCCGCCCTACCAATCATGATATCCTTCTCCAGCAACTGGTCCTTCCTGACGATATGTCTGAAGATGAAGTTTGACCATAATGGCCTCCAAGGAGTACTTTGGCTGCACTTCTTTCAACACAGATCTATTGTTGCTTTTGGTAGCCCGTGGCACTTTCAATATTCTCCTCCAACA
>NW_006408519.1:60627279-60628707 GCF_000296735.1 Chrysochloris asiatica
GAGGACATTATGCTGAGTGAAATTAGTCAGTCACAAAAGGAGAAATACTGCATAGGGCCATTACTGTAAAAGACTAAGAAAAAGAACCCACCCTAAAAGGGGAAATTTTTTTTTTTTAATTATATATATATTTGCTGATATCTGGGATGTAAGAGATGAGGGGAGGGGAGGTTGGGAGGGGAAGATAAAGCATAGGATAGGGAATAGACCCAGGATAACTTGGGTGCTGGGGGCGGGGTGGGGGCAATACACAAGAAAGGAGGAGGGAATGGAAGAACAAGGCTGATGAGAGAAGAGTTAGGCAGGTTTGTATGGGCTAAGTTGACAGAGGTAAATGATGATGTATGCACAACCTTAGAAAAACAGGGCTCCGGGATACAGGGATTGAGGCATGTTTTGCATGGGTAAAAGAGGGAATTAATGTTAAGATGCTTGGCTGTCTTTTGCATCTTGGTTTCCCTTGCCTACCATTGTAAAATAGACACTTGAGGGAGAGAGAAAGGAATAGCCAGAAACATCACAACAGAAAGCTTGTAAGTCCGTCTTCAGCCTATACTAATTGGAATACCTTAAAGGGGGCTAGAAGTTGTCCAGTGAAAGAGGCTTCTTGTGGGGACTTTGCATTGCATAAGACCATAGGTGGAATCCTGAACCCCATCCAGAATCATCTGAGGTAGGAAATTTCCACTTGAAAGGACAAGCAGACCAGCGTGGAACAGCTAGAAGAACCGCAGATACTTCGTGAAAGAAAGAATAGCAGTAAAAATAAAAAACAGTAACGGCAGTGTGATTGTTTACTACAAGAACAAGCAACCCGTTCACCTGGAAGCCATCAAGGCAAGTGGTCGGGTCCCCTCAAAGCAAACTCCCTTCTGGCTGGTGAACACGTTGGTCACAGGTAAAGGGAAGAGGGGGAAAAACAGCAATGAAGTTGGGAGCTAAGTCCAACCACATTCAATAGACTCCTGGGAACTTGGGTGGAGACCTGGTCTCAAGCAGTATGGCAATACCCAGGGACTCCTGGGTCCAGAGTAAGTAACATGGCCACAGAGGACTAGAGCAGAGAGTGAAGCGTCCAGATGATATGAAGTAAAGGGAGATGCACAAGAACACCCATATGTGCAGATAGTACCCACTTGACCTGGCTTCAGTGGCTGGATAATCAGAACTCGACTAGAAGATGAAAGAAGAAGGAAAATAAAAAAAGAAGAATACAATTTGATGAACGTTACTATACTTATGGATGTAGTAGCTCAAAAAAGGGAACAAATCAGCGAGGATCACTACCACCCCCTCGGTACACAGGGTTTACAGGGATGGGCAACTTAGACATTGGCTACCCAAAATAGGAAAGGAGCTCTGGTAGCGTAGTGGTTACGAATCAGGCTGCAAACTTTAAGGTCACCAGTTCAAAACTACCAGCTGTTC
>NW_006408519.1:60628807-60634354 GCF_000296735.1 Chrysochloris asiatica
CAAGATCCATCGGACATCAGCAATGATATCCCTCATTCCATGGCCTCTTCTGAATCCGGCTTGAACCTCTGGAAGTTCTCTGTCAATGTATGCTTGCAGCCGTTCTGTATTACCTTTAGTAAAACTTTACTCGCATGGGTTATCAAAGAGATTGTCTGATCATTTCCGCATTCTGCTGATATCAAGATGCATGTCCCTAAATGGGCTGGAGCTGGTCTCTCCTCTCCATGTAGAAGTATCCTATTCTCCCTAATAGAGCCCTTCCTATTACCTCCTTGCACCAGAGCCCTTAAAGTACAGAAAGAGCCCATCCCCAATAGATTTCCTTACATTTTATTGTGAATTAAGTGAAGGTTTACAAACGAGATTATTAGTTTTACATTCAACAAATAATATATTTTGTTTTATCACAATGATTGCAATCCCCTCCATGAGACAACAGCTATTCTGCTTCCTCCCTGTAGTTCCTATTAGATTATAATATTCCACCCTCCTTCCCATCTCTTCTCAACTTTGTCCTTAGGTAAATGCTGCCTTTTTGATCCTAAATGATTGAACATTCCATGGTGAACATACTAGGGATATTGTCCCCACTATAGCTCTGGTAGCGTAGTGGTTAAGAGTCGGGCTGCCAACCTCAAGGTCAGCAGTTCAAAACTACCAGCAGTTCCGCGGGAGAAAGATGAGGCTTTCTGCTCCCATAAAGATTTATAGTCTCAGAAACCCTGTGCAGGGACCCTGTGAGTCAGAACCGAATCCATGGTACTTACCAACAACAACATATACCTATCATGTACTGCTTGGCTGAAAATTGGAACATGAGAGTGAGCTCTATTCCAGACCTGAAGAGTGACTGAGGTCCATAGTGCTGGGTTCCTCCAGTCTCTTTCCGAACAGTAAGCATGGTATTTTTTATAACTTTGAATTGTTACACATTTTCTCCCACTCTTTCCAGGACCTTATAATGTGATCCCTTTCAGTAGCTGGGCACCATCTAGTTCTTATGGTCTCAGAGTTATGGTGAATGATGTTCACCTGTTCCATTGGTCCACTGGATGAGTTGATTCCAAGCATCTGCAATTTTCATCACTCTTCTTTCTTCCACACATGGTGAAACCAATAGTTGCACCTTAGATGGCTTCTCGTGAGCTTTTAAAATGTCAGTAACTACTCACCAAAGAAGGATGCAGATCATTGTGTTTGGGGATTCTTTTATTCCAGTTGACCACAGTGTCCCTGAAACTATGGTCCTGAGTACTCAGGCCCAGGAAGAGTTCCTGACTTCTCATGGACAGTTTTTGTGCTTCAGGGAGCCAGCTGCTCCATATGCTGATCAGGCCTCTCCTGAGAGTAGCCTAGTTTCACAAAGCAATCTATTTCTGGATAATGATGAGATGATTAGATATTAATATTTTCAACTTGATAAATTAATCCTAGGTAAATTATGCAAAGCGCAGGTCCAGGACAAAAATTCCACCTGATTTTGGGGAAACAAAGTCTCTTAGGAAACAAACATACAAAACAATCAAAATATACATGTATAACTTTCTTAGAAATAACTTTGGGTAGAGAGAAAATTAATTGAACATTCTTTAGACGCCATGGAAGTGAAGTCAATGCACTGACTAACAGAGCAGCTGTCAGTGCAGATTGGGCTCCTGACCTCATCCTGTTCTGACCTCAGCACTGAGCCTGAGAACCTGTCAGAAAGGTGCTCTCACAGCGGAAGACACTGAGCAACAGCTGCTGGAACTCAGCAGGCTGCAGCCGTTTTCTCTCTTTAAAAAAAAAAAAATAGTACGCCACTCGGGTTGCATATTTCATGATGCAAGGGGTGTATACAGCTCCAATTATTGCTGTAGAAGGACAGTGAGCTTTCAATTCAATTAGTACATGTCTATGAAGAACAGGGTGTGCATGGTTTGGAAATGAATCCATAACTATGTTTGAATCCATATAGTAATAGTTATAGTCAGTACTGGGGAATAATTGTAATATAACTGCATTTTTCCAGGAGGCAAAGTTCAGAAGACAGGAAGGATTAGGCAGAGGAGCAATGGAAACAGAAAACACAGGGACCAAGGAGGATGGGAGATGTTACATTGTGGGGATTTGAGAAGAGTGATATTACATTGTGGGGATTGCAAACAATGGCATGAAACAAAATGTGTAGGAACTGTTGAATGGAAAACTGACTTGCTCTTTAAGCCTTCAAGAGTTAATAAAAATAGTCATTGATACCATTTACTCTGAGTTGGAACCTACTCGATAGCACTTAACAAACAACAACAACATATATATATATGTGCACACACACACATACACACATACTTATGTCAAGAGTAAAATAACAGAGGCATGCAAATAATTCCTCTCTTAATTTTATACCAGTTACTTGTGTGTAGTACTATATTAGGTAATTTTGCCTCAGTAGTAATATTTCTAATTGTTTCTATCAAATCCTTCTCTTTTATATTCCAAGGAGGGTGATGGGAAATTTGTGGTGACGAATTATGAAATTAGTCTGCTTATGAATTCTTTCTGATACAATTGCACAAACTTCCTCCAATACCTGAACTGGGGTGGTTGCTCTATGGGTCCCTTTCCCAGGTTTTACTGCTATCTCCCTAAAAACAAAAACAAAAGCCAACCAGTGCCATTAATGGAGTCCTGGCATGGTGCTGCAGTTAATGCGTCCAACTGCAAAGCCGTTTGAACTGCACGGTCAGCGGTTCAAGTTCACCAATTGCTTCTCAGAAACCCTATACAAGGTCACTATGGGTTGAAATTGACTCGACAGCACTTACAACTTATAGAGTAAAAGGCCAAATACACAATCACAATGGAAGATTCTCTTAACACAGTAACTGTCTTAGGTATCTAGTACTACTATAACAAAAATACCACAAGTGGATGGTGCTAACAAACAAAACTTATTCTCCTACAGTTTAAGAAGCTAGAAGTCCAAATTCATGGGGCCAGCTCTAGAGATGGCTTTATATCTGTGTTCGCACAGGAGAAAGGTCCTTGTCTCCTGTTAACCTCTGTAGACCTGCTATCCTTTGGAGATCTTCTTGTGTATTGACATCAATCTTCCCCTGGGTCTAGGAGGTTCTCAGAGCAGGGACTCTGGGTCTACAAGATGTGCTCCACTCCCAGCTCTTTTGTGGGGACAGAGGTCCCTCCTCTGCTTCCTTTTCTTTCCTTCTCTTGTTTTCTCTCTTGTAAGATAAAAAGTGATGCTGGGCACATTCAAGGGAAGCTCCCATATTAGAATATGGATGTGTCTAGACCCAGAGAGGGAGAGGGCCTGTGTGTTGATGACCAGAGGGTAAGCATGCAGGTTATACCCTTTGGTTGGTTGATGATGCATGGAGGGTATTGTAACCATGGCAATGAAACGATATACGATAGGACGAATGTAAAGCTAATGTTCTTCTATTTAACCTATTACATAATTCAAAATAAAACATTTATAAAAAAAAAGGAATAGGGCTGTGACCTGAAGGGAGTTGTGTTCCAATTATCCCCTTAAAACTGACAGGCTGTATATATACATGGCCCAGCCAAGTTGACTCACATTTTGGGAGGACACAATTAAATACATCACACTAACATAACAAGTAATTAAAAAACAATAAAGAGCTTGAGAATTTGAAGAAAAGGAACAACACAATTAATTCAAGTATACATGATACACTTATCAAAACCGACCACAAGCTAAGTAAGTCATGGGGCAGGCTTCAACCACTAAAACCATAATATTTAAGATAATGTGGTAATTGGTACAAGGAAATGTAAGAGACCAATGGCACAAAACAGAAAATCCAAAACAGGTCTACTCATCCACAGGCTTTTAGTATCTGACCAAGGAAACATTGCAGATCGGGCACTGGGGAAAGGGATGTCTAATTTCTACCTCATTCAATAAGCTCAAATATCTTACAAGTGGTTAGAACTAAACAGGAATCTAAACAATAAAGCTTCTAAAATATTCCATAAGGCTGTATCTTCATGACCAGAGTAAGGGAAATTTGCTTGTTGTTGTTAAGTATCACAGAGTCAGTTCCAACTCATAGCGACCCTGCATAGTGTTACCGAGGCTGTAAATCTTTACAGGAGCAGAAAGCCTCATCTTTCTCTCACAGAATCGCTGGTAGTTTCGAACTGCTGATCTGGAGGTTGGCAGCCTGACTTGTAACCACTATGTTACCAGAGCTCCTTAAGGGAAAGTTAAAAATGAAAGACTGATAAACAGATACTGATAAACAAAACTATGGCTTCTGTACAACAAGGTGCCATTAAAAGACTGAAAAAGCAAGCAACAGAATGAGGAAATATATTTTCAACATATAATCAACAAAGGGCTGATATCTAGAATACATAACGAAATCCTAGAAAGCAACTATTCTTTTAAAAAAACAGAAATCTTATAGAAAAAGGGGTAAGAAACAAAATTTACATAGATACACATAATCAAGAGTTTCAAAATGGGCAGTAAACATAGGGAAGATGGTCAAGCTCAAGGAAATGCAAGTTAAAGTCACCATGAACTAACACCAACACATACCAGAAGGACTAAAATTTTAAGACTGATAACTGTGTGATCCTACTATAATTTTCACTTGATCTTGGTGGAAGTATAATTGTTCCATGACACAGCAATATATATACTTACATATATTCAAAGGAGGAGTCCTCGTGTGGCACTGTAGGATAAGCAATGGACTACAAGGTCAGTTTGAACAGCAAGATTGGCAGTTCAAACTCATCAGCCATTCCTTTGAAACCCTATTGAGGGTCACCAGGAGTCAGAACCAACTCAAAGGCACTTAACAACAACATATTCAAAGGAACCCTGGTGGCTCATTGGTTAAAGCTACTCCATGGAAGACAGATGTGGCAGTTTGCTTCCATAATGATCACAGTCCTGAAAATTCTCTGGGGCCTTATTATATCCTACAGAGTCACTCTGGATTCAAATTGACTCGATGGCATCGGGTTTAAGGTTGTTGATATATATATATATTTCTCCCCACCACCCAGTGAAAATGTGCACCAATAGGCATATACAAGGACATTAACAGCAAAAATATTCAAAATAAGAAAAAACCCAAATGCTCATAAAAAATAAAACAGATAAATAATTTGTGGTATATTTAATAAAACAAAATATAATTTGGTGAAAAAATATATATAACTGTCATGAACAGCAATCTGACCAAATCTCACCATGTGGAGTAAAAGAAGCCAGACACAAAAGAATATCCATTGTACACTTTCTATTAAAGTTTAAAACCAGGCAACCTGAAGTTTGGGCCCCTCAGAATAAAGAGAGTGATTGGGAAGGGGCACACAAGAGGTGCCTGGGGTACTAGCAATTTCCTACTTCTTGACATGAGTTACAGCAACATGTTGTTGTTGTTAGGTGCCATCGAGTTGGTATCGACTCATAGCAACCTTATGCACAGCAGAACAAAACACTGCCCGATCCTCGGCCAACCTCAGTACTGTTGCCATGCTTGAGTCCACTGATGCTGCCACTTG
>NW_006408519.1:60641070-60651349 GCF_000296735.1 Chrysochloris asiatica
AAAGGCAAGAAGTGACTGGCTTCCAATCTTTCAAAAGGGAGCCTAGTTCCAGACATGGTGGGGAAAGATAGAGTCTCCAGTGAATGGTTTCCAATCTGTTGAGGTGGGGCTAATGAAAGGAGAATGGGAATAAGACTCTTGTGATACAATAGTGAATAATTTTCATCAGGACTGACTGTGAGGGTCGGAAATGTAAAGGTAGATGTTTTTGATGTTTTTTTACAAAAGAAGGGGAGTGACTGATTTTGCAGTCCAGGAGTGGAGGTCCCTGGGACCATCAAGTGAGAAGAGCAGAATGCGGGACTCTACCCAGAGACGCAGATACACCAGAAATAAAGACAGAGACAATGACATGGACAAATGGAGCAGCTGGGGACACTGGACTCAGGGAGGGAGAGGGGCTGTGTGCTGACAGCCAGGGGGCAGGCGTGTGGGGTGTACCCTTTGCTTGTTTGATGATGCATGGAGGAGACTGTAATCATTGCAATGAAACGAAATACGATAGGATGAATATAAAACTGATGTTCTCCGGTGTTGCTGTTGTTGTCATGTGCCGTGGAATAAGTTCCGACTCATAGCGACCCTGTACAGCGTTTCCGAGGCTGTAAATCTTTACGGGAGCAGAAAGCCTCATCTTTCTTCCGTGGAACAAGCTGGTAGTTTCGAACTGATGACCGTGAGATTAACAACCTGATTTTTAACCACTACGAACGCACATCATTCACAATAAAAACTTTATATATTAACATTAAACTATACAAAGCTAACTTCAACGATACCTTAACATATATACCTTTCCTCCCATTTTGACTATTCCCACATTACTTTTATTTTTTTTACATTCAGCAGATCACTGTACTGATTACAATACCCTCCATACATCCTTGGTGATTGGTGATGATGTGCTGTGGAATTGGTTCCGACTCATAGTGACCCTGTACAGGGTTTCCGATACTGTAAATCTTAATGGGAGCAGAAAGCCCCTGATTCGTAACCACTACGCTACCAGAGTTCCTTCTTAGACAACTATATATGTGTATATATATATATACACACATACATATTTGGGGTGGGGTGGGGGTGGGGGTGGAGGTAGGCAGGTACACATACCAGATAGTAAATATGTATTTGTTTAAATGTCCAAAGGGCTTTTCTCAGTCCATGGGCCAAGTGCACTGCTGTTCTCTCTATGTCATCGCTTTTGTCGTCACTTTTCTGGTCAGGAACCCCCACTCTCCTTCATTGGTCTTCCCTCCTGATAGTCCTAGGGTCCCCTGTGCCTGAGATGACACATTGACTGCTTGCCCTTTTACTTTCACCTCTTCTACATTTACAGTTGTAACAATCGCTATTAGAGCTGAACACAATTACTCACAATTGTATCTCTGCATTATCAGATCCATTTGGACAGGAAGGAAATTATTCAGTTGGATTTCCAAATTATTCAGTTGGAAATTATTCAGTTGTCTTACTCCCAGTGTTCTAACACTAATCGCCCTCATAAAAGTTTATAAGCCAGTCCCTTCATGCCCTTGTAGCACCTTAGTGTTGGTAGCCAAAGTCTAAGTTGCTCATGTCTATCAGTCCAGTGGACTGAAGAGACATGCTTTATCCTTGATATGGAGAATCCTTCCCTGTTGGGTTGGAATTTTGAGCAGCCTCAACCATAATCAAGGGTCCGGTTGATCGGGTTGTAGCAATTTACGCTTGCTCATTGTATCATACTTCTTTATCTTCATCTGGCCGAATTCTGGTCAGTAAGCCCTCCACACTAGGTCCAATGGGTACTGTCTGCAAGTCCAGGAGTTCTCACACGCTTCTCCCTTCTTCAGATCCGGTGGTTGTTTCATTCTTGACATTACCCCTCAGTGGCAAGGTCATTGTCTTTGAGCTTGAAAGTTCACACATTACCCTGAACTTGAAACCCATCAGCCTATCCTTTTCTCTCTCCCATTCCAAGGTCACTGGGCACACATGGAATATAGAAAATCTCAGCCCATGTTTTTCTTCTCAACTCTATTTTGAGGAGGGCAGCTCTTTCCTAAATCCTATTTTGAGTGCCTTCCATTCTGAGAAGCTCATCCTCTGGCACTATATCTGATAATGTTCCACTGCTCTTCATAAGGTTTCCAGTGGCTAACCATTCAGAAAACGTACTTAAGGAAAGTAAAAAAGTTTATTAGAAAAGGTATGGTTTATCTTTATATAAGCACTTCAGTAAAGAAATGTAGAAGGAATTTTATAATCAGAGTATCATCATAAAGGAATTTCTAACAGTCTATGTATCTATGAGTCGGAAATGACTCCACAGCACATAACAACATGTATCTCCAAATTTACAAGAACATCACAGATACCCTATAGAGTGTTTAAACAGAGAATTCCATCTGTAAAATCCAGATTACTGCAAACTCTAGGACACAGTTTTAAGAACTATATGAATAAGAGAAATAATATAAGACTGTTTAAGAATAAATGGGAACATATACTTTACAGACAATAACAAAATACACTTTAAGAGAGTCAGACAACAGGTTTTTAAATGAAATTCTTCCCTTTTTTTATATGTGAACTTATAATAATTAAATAATTACAGGAATTATGTTATTTTTAACTGCAACAAAAATTACTGAACTAATGACATTTCATTGTTAACTTGACTTTAATTTTAATAGTAAATAAGCTCTAAAATACTGTTAGTAATTTTCTTATGGTAATGAAATGTGCTATACTGAGTATTACTTCAAACAACAGGGCAAAGACTGAATACTAAAGACCTTTGTTATACAGAAGCTTGAAAATGGAAATAATTTACAAGGAATCATTATTCTCAGAAAAGTATTTCAATTTATTTTAAGTAGTTACACAATAGTTGGTGGTTCTAATTTTAAAAACTGTAATGAAGCTTTAAAAAATAACTACAAGATTTAAGTTATAAAGTGAAATTTTATTCTGAAAGATTATGAGGTATAATTTTATATAAAAGAGACTGAAGGAGGATTCTAATGTAAAGAGTTTCCAATGTCTGAAACTGGAATTGGAAAATCTAAAAAAAACTTTTCAGTGGAGAAAAATCCAAGCACATTTACAAATGGATTTTTGGTTTGAAAGAAAAATTATTATAAAAGCTGTAGTCCTGAAAACATGAGTTATGACTATCTGAATATCATATCTATTTTAGTTAATAAGTAGACAACATTAACTTACAATCCTTGATCTTCTTCATTTGTACCTTCACAAAACTAGTGCATATTTTTTTTTAAAAATAGCATATTGTAACAGTGCTTTATTCCAAAGGCTTATAATCTTATGATCCAATATCAATTTAGCAATAATAACAATAAGACTACAGAACTTTTCTTTCTTGAAAAAGAAGGCTAAAGATTGACTGAAACTTCATAATACTGCCAAATTTTCACATGGATAATTCCCAAACCTCAAGTCATCTTGACAGCATCCTGTTTTACAGGGGATACTGCACTCCAACACAGTGCAGGCTTAGAGAGATGACAGGGTTCTACTTGGTTTAAACTCGCCCCTCCCTGAAAGGGCCAAGCAGGGTACAGTGAATCATTACAGTTGTTGTGCTCAATGACAGGTACTCTTTTTGCCTCCTTTTAAAAGAGACAAATATAAGTGTAAAGCTAGATGGGAAAATGTTTTGGCTGCTTTGTCTCTTGTCTGGACAGCCTCTCACTTTCCCATAACAGGTAGGCACAAGCGCAGACTGCTGCTGAATACTCCAGACCTTGCCAAGACGCTGAAACCCACTGGTTTTTGCAGTAGTCCCAGGCAGACCTATTTTCTACTGATCCTGGCTCTTTGCCAGACCCTAATTAAGCTACTGAAAATGCTGATGGTTAACCCTCTCTGCACCCACCTACAAGGCTTTGTGAAGCACTTCGATAGGCTTTCACTTTCTCAAAGCTAGATAAAGACTAGACTAAAGCAATGTTTGGAGTCTTGATATGGCACTGTAGGATAAGCACTGGACAGCAAACTGCTAGGTCGGCAGTTCAAACCCCACAGGTGCTCTTTGGAAACCCTTACTCAGCGTCACTATGAGTGGGAACCAACTCAAAGGCACTTAACAACAACCACCAATGTTTAGCAGGGTGTGTAGGCGGGTGAATGCATGCAGGTACACACAGTTCAGTACTCACCACCAGTATTATTATAAAAAGAGCAGCTCAATTGCTGAGACTGAAATGCATGAGACCACTTCCAAGTATATGCACAGCTTAGTTTACTAAGATTTTGGAGAGTAGTGCAGAACAATTTTATGTTTTAATTATGTTTACTCTTAGGGAAATACTTTTCCATTACAGAGAAAGAAAACAAGCATTTGTATAACAATGTCTGGTGTGAATCCTTTTTACCATAGGAACAAAACATTGCAGAGCTTTTGAAATTCCCAGAGCCACCGCAGTTCATTAAAAAAAAGAAAGCACCCTTTTAAGATTTAGGTGCTTTATCTTTCACAAAATGAAAAGATCAAACATAAAACCTTATTTGTAAGCAAAGCAATGGTGTCTCTGGGTCTCTTGCTAAAACCCACAGCAATAAGGATGAATGAGGGGAAGCAGTGACAATGGTCAAAATGGGTGAAAGGAAGCTCTCTGTTAAGGCGTTTTCCCTGATGGCAATCTTTAGATACAAGGTCTATAACTCTGTTTAACTACTATATCCTGAATAAAAAGTTAATTCTGTTCTAATGAGAAGCAAGTGAAGCTGCAAGATGAGAGAAACACTGAACCACCTAACTGGGTCCATACAATCTGGATATCAGGAAAGACCCTATTTAAAGATAATTTAAGAATATTTAAACTGGACTCGAGAGAAATGCAGAAAATCGATTAGTCAGGCTAATTATTTTCTCTTTTTTTGACAACAGGGCATCCTACTATACACAACATACAATTAAGTAATCTTTTCTCTTTCTATATGCTCTAACAACAGACACCTGTTAAAGATGTTCAGCTGCATCGCTCCTGCTAACAAGGATGCAATTTTAAAAGGACAGGAGTCACTTTTCAACTACCCAGTGTCAAATTCATACTCCTGTCTTAACCCAATAGTTTTCCTCCCATTCTGCAATTACTTATCCTTACAACTCCTATTACTTTATAGGAAAATAATATTCCAGTTGACTGTTTTCCCGAGCAATTATTGTAGATGCACACAGATATCCCTGTCTGGTGAAGATAGAAAATTTCACCTCACACAACACGACAATATGGCCAAAACAAAAGAGTGGCTTAATTAATAGCTGGCCAAGAGCCACATTCTTTCCAAATCAGGGCTTCTGCAAGATGACATATGGTTTGTTATTTATTACACATATGAAAAGTCTTTTGAAGTGATTCTGTGCTATATCTATCAAAATAATTTTCTATATGAAATAGCAATGACATAAAAACATTACTTGTAAAAAATATTTCATTATGAGAATTTAAAAACAGCTTTCATTTCTAAGGGCTAAGGTATTGACTGACATGCATTTTAGTAAATATAACTTTAACTCCAGGTAGTTATTACATGTAGAAGATGCCAACTTTACTTAGGAACAGTTCTATTAAAGGAAAACCAATTTCATTGTTGCCTGCATTTTCTAATGTAGAACACATTACATATTTAATACCTGATTGTTTATTGTTCGGCATTCAATGCCATTTTTTCAAGATTGTGCTTGTGATCAAAATGGTAAACGAAAGAGGAAGGTACTTAACCTGAGTTCCCTGAAGGTAAGAGTTATATATCATTCATCACCTAGTATCTAGAGTGTAAGAGGTGAGGATGGATTGGCATTCTGTGAATAACCGCCTTCAGCCATAAGAAACACTGTGCAACCAGCCAGGGGCTCACTATGAGCAGCACCAGGCAAGACGGCATGAGCTGAGCTCTGCTTATATGACTCTGATTCAAAGGAAGTATAATCCAGGCTCTTGGGCAACTTGAGTTCTTTCTCATCAAGGTCCCAAGGGGATTTGTAACAATCTACTTAGACATTACATCAAAACACTTAAACATACATTCAGAAAGCCCTGAAGGAGACTGTTTTCCTCTGTGCCCTGCATCAGTTGTACTCACCAAACGAAGGGGCTTCAAAAAAGTTCACAGGAAAATTCCACTGTCTTTTAATTTTACTTTTCCATGAACTTTCTGAAGCCCCCTCATATACTTCACAGCGCTGTGAGTCGTAACGTGAACTAGAAAGCTAAGATTTCTATTTTTTAAACTGTACAGATACCTAGCAGAGTCTAGTCTTTCAATAAAGATTTATTAAAAAACAAATTGTGGAGCTAAATAAAGATTAGTTTATAATGCTCTACTTATAAATAGATTTCCATGGTTGGTGGGAACACTTTTTTTTTTTACTTTTACTGATATGAAAGTGGTTTTTCTCCCCTTTTTTTTTCCTCCATGGGTTATCGCATGAAGTGGTACACTATGACTGATGATTGAATCATAACTTTAATTCCTTCAACTACTGAAAGAAACTCAAAGAGACAGGCTTTGTTAACATAATTGATAGCCTAAGCCTCAATGCACTCCAAGGTACTTGGCATGGCTGAAGCACTGTGGACCTCTTGCAAATACTGTCCTACAGTGGGAGAGTGAGGCATTGAAGCATACCAGGTAAAACCAGCAGGCAAGCAAGCAACATGAAGTCAAGCAAAGTGCCTTGGTCTGATGACATACCAAAGAAACATAAAAATTATCTTTACCTTCAACTGAAAAACAATGACTAGAGCAAGATTATTCAATCCAGACTCATGGGAAAGCACAGTGTTGTCAAACATGCAAATAGCTGGGGCAGAGGCTATTTTTAGTTGGCTCAAGTATATATATCTTCTTGATCTTTTAGTCTTCCTTATCCATTATCTACTTTCAGTAAAAAATCATTAGAGTCCAACACAGAAGAACCTAGATGCAGGACAAAAAACCTTACTTTTCCCCCCACAGGGGCGGTAACCAGATGTCAATAGCTGCAGCTGTGACTATATAATTACCTGTTTGCATTTACGTAGACCACAGTTTAAATTTAATAGGTCAGATGACAATACAGCAAAATGCATTTAGCCTATGATTACCCCTTTCCAAACATTCTCTCACTCGCAACTTCGACCCTGGGAACATAGCAGGCACAGATTTAGGTCAATAAGAAACACTGACCAGCACAATAGGCCTGGTCTCAAACAGCGCTGTTGACAGACACCAGCACAAAGGAAATGAATAGAGTCCCCCTCAGTTCTCACACAGAGCGAAGAATGAGCCAGTGTGCTGCTGCTTTGGTGCTCTGTTTGTACAGTGTATACAGCTTTTGTCCTCAGCTACTGTTCACAGCTCAATGGGGGCTAAAGAACCTAGGAAGTGAAGGCGGAAGAATGCTTCACACTCTTCCCTGTGGCCAGCAGTTGTATCCATATGTACATGACAGGTCAAGTGAGAACTGGAAAGTCACTAGATAAAACTCCTCCTATTCCAGCTTGTAAGAGGGAAGTAACTTTTTAATTAAAATACAAATAAAGCAAAAATGGAAACAGTCACCATTAGCTTAGTGTTAACACAGTTTCCAACTAAACTGGTATTCTTTTGCTCTTTTTAGATTACTGATTTTAAGACCACTTACACAACCTTTTTCAGGAACCTGTGTTAGCTGGATGGAGCTCTGTTGGCACAGTGGATTAAGTGCTGGGCTGCTAACGTTAAAATGGGTGGTTCAAACTCACCAGTCTCTCTGAAGGAAAAAGATGAGCCAATATGCTCTCATAGATTTATAGTCTAGGTAGGAAACCAGATCGGGCAGCTCTACTGTGTCCTGTATGGTCACTATGAGTCAGAATCGAGCTGATGGCAGTGGGTAGGTGTTACAAAGACATATCAAGACTGACTGAAAGGAGAAGCTGAAGTAATGTAGGTCATTACTCAACAGGGCCAAAAATGACTGAGGAGACAAAATCCAAGTAGACGGTTGATGGCAACAGTGAGACTGCACAGTGGTATTTCTTTGCTTCTATGTTAATAGCATATCATCACAAGCACACACACATCTCTCTTTATGCCTTCTTTCTGAGATAACAAGCACATAATGGTAAAGAACCCAACTCAGGAATAAAACAAAACTCTAAGACAATTCAATGAGCAGACAACTCCTGTAGGTTTAATATTGGTTTGTTTGAGACTGGCCAAGAAAGCTAGACCAGGTTAGAGCAAGGAACAAGTTCCAGTGCTGAATAAAATATCATTTCCTCAAGCATGGCAACGATAGTGAGGTTGGCCCAGGACCGGGCAGTGTTTTGTTCTGCTGTGGATAAAGTCGTTATGAGTCAGCACAGACTCAATGGCACCTAACGACAACAACAAAGTCAAAAATATCATAGCAGAATTGCATCTATATTTAAGTGTATAGGTGTTGGAATTTTATTGCATTCAAATTCTGGTTTTGCAAGTTATCAGCTGTGTGATCTTAAATGGCAGAATTTCTCTATGTCTTAATTTCTTCATCTGTAAAATGGATAGTCATCCATTCATTGATTCAAAACTAATTACTGAAATATTAGCAGTCACCATTTTCAGCAGAGATAAAATAAGTACATGCGAAGTACCTAGAACAGCACCTAGCATCAAGTGTTTTATGTTATAGGCAACGTTGGATAAATGCTACCTCCAAAGAGGAACCATCAGTAGTTGGAAAATATGGCCTTGATAATAGAAATGATGCTGGAGTTTCCATGACACAATTCTGCAAAACCAATGATTGTTTTCATCTCAAATACCTTTTTTAAACAGCATAAGAGATGACTATACACATGGACTTCACCAGATGGAATACACAGAAATCAAATTGACTGCATCTGTGGAAGAGATGGTAGAAAAGCTCCATATCATCATTCAAAACAAGGCCAGGGGCAGACTGTGGAACAGACCATTCATTGCTCACATGCAAATTTAGACTGAAGCTGAAGAAAATGATAATAAGTCCATAAGAGTCAAAATATGACCTTGAATATATTCTACTTGAATTTAGAGATCACCTGAAGAACAGATTTGATACATTAAACCAAAGACCATAAGAGTTGTGGGAGGACATCAGGAACATCATACAGAAAGAAAGCAAAAAGTCATTTAGAAGATAAGAAAGAAGGAAAAGATCAAAATGGATGTCAGAAGAGACACTGAAACTTGCTCTCCTGTGTAGCAATGCTAAAGCAAATAGAAGAAATGAGGAGGTACAAGAGCTGAACAGAAAATTTCAAAGGTCAGTTTGAAAAGACAAAGTCAAATATTACAACAAAATGTGCAAAGATCTGGACTCAGAAAACCAAAAGGGAAGAACATGCTCAGCATTTCTCAAGCTAGGGGAGCTGAAGAAAAAATTCAAGCCTTGACTTTCGTTATTGAAGGATTCTCTGGGCAAATTACTGAATGATGCAGAAAGCATCAAAGAAAATGGAAGGAATACAGAGAGTCACTGTACAAAAAGGAAATAGTTGATGTTCAACTGTTTCAAGAGGTAGCACATGATCAAGAGCCAATGATACTGAAGAAAGAAGTTCAAGGTGCGTTGAAGGAACTAGCAAAGAACAAGGCACCAGAAATTGATGGAATACAAATTGAAATCTTTCAAGAAAGTGAGGCGGCACTGGAGGAACTCACTCATCTCTGCCAAGAAATTTGGAAGACAACTATTTGGCCCACTGATTGCAAGAGATCCATATTTGTGCCCATTCCAAAGAGAGGTGACCCAATGGAATGTGGAAATCATTGGACAATATCTTTGATATCCCATGCGAGTAAAGTTTTACTAAAGGTAATATAGAAATGGCTGCAAGCATACATTGACAGAGAACTTCCAGAGGTTCAAGCCAGATTCAGAAGAGGAAGTAGAACGAGGGATATCATTGCTGACATCAGATGAATCTTGGCTGAAAGCACAGAATACCAGAAAGATTTTTACCTGTGCTTTATTGACTATGCAAAGACTTTCGAATGTGTGGGTCATGACAAGCGAGGGACAACATTGTGAAGTATGAGAATTCTGCAACACTTAATTATGCTCATGAGGAATCTGTACACAGACAAAGAGGCAGTTGTTCTAACAAGTACATGGGAATGCTGAATGGTTTAAAATTAGAAAGGTGTGTGACAGAATTGTATTCTTTCACCATACTTATTCAACCTGTATGCTGACCAAATAATCTGAGAAGCTGGGTTATATGAAGAAAAATATAGCATCAGGATTGGAGGAAGACTCATTAACAACATGCAAATGATA
>NW_006408519.1:60651449-60653030 GCF_000296735.1 Chrysochloris asiatica
ATGTATGTATTTGGTATACAATTAAAAGATTACCAGGTAAACTGTCAAACAAAATAAAAAGTGATAACTACTCTGACCAAACAATTTATCAACCAAATACTAGGCAAATAGTTCTCACTGTGGTATCCTCATGTGGTTGCTGTTAGACAATGACTGGAATTAGAGCAATCTCAAAGGCTTCCTTATAACACATGCTGGCAACAGAAACAAGCAAACAAACAAAAACAAAGAGAAGGTAAAGCAACTAGAAAAGAAATAGCAAGATGGCAGACTTAAACTCAACCATGTTGTATTCTTGTTAGGTACCATCTAGTCAGTCCAAACTCATAGTAACCTTCTGCACAACAGAAAAAACCAATGCCTGGTCCTGTGCCATCCTCACACTTGTTGTTTGTTTGAGCCCATTGTTGCTATCACCATCTTATTCGAGGTCTTCCACTTTTTCAATGACCCTCATTTTTCCAGACATGTGGATATTACTTGTCACAAACATCACTGTTCTTCAAGACAGATCTTGAAATGCTCTTTTTGACAAGTGTGACACTATTCCTCGTCAAGTTGTTGTTTACAACATAATATACCATATAACTATCTGATTCAAAATGGCCAATATTAGTCCATTTCAGTTCACTAATGCCTAGAATACTGATCATTATATGTTCCATTTCATTTTTGTTACTTACAAAGGCAAGAAAACCAGACTAGGCTCTGACTTCTTAGCAGAAACCATGCAGGCAAGAAGACAATGGGGAGACATATATAAAACCCTAAAAGAAAAAAAGCTGCCAACCAAGAATCATCTATCCAGCAAAACTGTCAATCAAATATGATGGTGCAATCAAAACATTCCAGGATAAACAGAAGCTAAGAGATTTTGTCAAAGCAAACCCAGCACTTCAAAACATCCTAAAGGGAGTACTTTGGACTGAACACCAACAAGAACAGACAACAACCAGAGATTGACAAATGTGGCAACACCACCTGAAACTCAGATTACAAATAGCAGAGTCTAGAACAGAACAAAATTACAACAACAAATTCAAAGGAGCTGGGAGGTCAACCAAAGATCTAAATTATAACAGTGTCAAAGAAGGTGAAAATGTAGGAACAGAGATTCAGGTGATGAGGAGGTCAGATCGATTACAGGATACAATAGATAGTCTTAAATGGAGGGAAAAGTTAATAGACTATAAGGTAACCCCAAAGAAAGTTAATATTTCACAACTTACCATGAAAATGAACTTCCAAGCAGAACAAGCAAACATGAAAACTAAGAAGAAATAGCACAAAAAACACAAACTCAACACAAGAAGGCCTGCAGAATAAAGGAACAAACAGCATCACAAGAAAAATTAACATAATGACAGCAGTTAATCCATACCTATTGATAATTACACTGAATGTCAATGGATTAAATGCACCAGTAAAGACACAAAGAGTGGCTGAATTGATAAGAAAACAAGACCCTTCAATATGCTGCCTCCAAGAGACACACCTTACACACAAAAACAAAAACAGACTAAAAGTTATAGGATGGAAAAAAATATACCAAACTAACTGCAATGATGAACAAGCATAAGT
>NW_006408519.1:60657409-60686999 GCF_000296735.1 Chrysochloris asiatica
AGGGTCACTATGAGTCAGTACCGACTCAATGGCACTTAACAAAACAACAACAAATCACTATGGCTGTTGCGAATTGCTACTACAACTTTACAACTAATACTAACATCACAACCACCACCACTATTCCAATGGTGAAAGAACTGCTTTATTCATAATTCTGCAGGAAAATTCTTAGCAGATGATAAGATCACTGATACATGAGCCCATGAGAATATTCCATTTACCAAGAAGCTGTTTTTACTGGTCACCAGTGAATACATGAATGCAAGCTTTATGAAGGCTATAAACAAGGGGGCTTCAAAAAGTTTGTAGAAAATGGAAAGATAATGAAACTTTTCCATGAACTTTTGGGAGCCCCTTTGTATATGCAGTTATATATAATGCACACAAACCTTTTAATATTAAAACTTTTCCAAATTCACAATCTGAATATTTGCCTAACTTTACACTGATGTCCAGATTAACAGTTAATCTTAGGGAAAAAACCACAAATGTTAATTAACTACTTGCTATTTTAGGAGGAAAGGAGATCTGGTAGCGTAGTGGTTATGAATCAGGCTGCGAACCTTAAGGTCAGCAGTTCGAAACTACCAGCTGTTCCATGGGAGAAAGATGAGGCTTTCTGCTCCCGTAAAGATTTACAGCCTCGGAAACCCTGTACAGGGTCGCTATGGGTCGGAACCGACTCCACGGCACATAACAACAACAACAATAATTTTAGGAGGAAGAGATTTTCCAAGCAATTTATCCATGGTATTATTTTTAAAGTATTATTATTTAAAAATACATTGTTGTTGTGAAGTGCTGTCAAGTCAGTTCCCACCCATAGTGACCCTGTATAGGGTTTCCAAGGAGCAGCTGGTGAACTTGAACTGTCGACCTTATAGTTCAACGGCTTTGTAGTCTGGAGCATTAAGCCACAGCACCACACCAGAAATCCTAATACCATGATTATTTTAAATATCCATGGTATTATATTTTAAAATATTTATGGTATTAAATTAGAGTAACTGAGGTATGGGGAGTTAATTCACTTACAGCTACATAAACAAACCCAGGCAGCTAGACTCCAGGGCCTGTGCTCATCAAGGACACTGACTGTCCTAATAATACCCCCATGACAGCCTCTTTAACATCTTGCTAAGTAAGCAGTCAGTGATGAATTACCCAATAAGTAAGGTTTGTTGTTGTTGTGAAGTTCCGTCAAGTCGGTTCCCACCTGTAGCGACCCTGTATAGGGTTTCCAAGGAGCAGCTGGTGAGCTTGAAGCGCCGACCTTGCAGTTTAAACGGCTTTGCAGTCTGGCACACACACATAGCATCACACCAGGACTCCAATAAGTAAGGTAAGCACAGGTTTATTTCTGCTTACTTAAGAATCTGCAGTCAATCATTTCACATTTTCTCACCATATCAAAGATCCTGCTTCTAGGTATGGCTGGTATCTATCTTTCACCCAACCCATGGCACCTTCCTACAGAATCAAAGCTTGTTTTCAAATTTACAATCCCTGACAGGGACAGAGTCTCCAGTAAGCATATAGCCCATGTGAAACTGTTTACTACAGAGTAATAAATAAGCACAAGTAAGCTCGTGTTTATCTTGCTTAGTGGGTATCTGCCTGTAATAGTTAGGGATCTGTGTCAACTTGACTAGGCCAGGATGACCAGTAGTTTAGCAGCTGAGATGTACTTATCCCTATGATGATGAAACTTAATACAGGTATAGTTAACTCTGAAGAGTGGCTATGAGCAACCAATCAATTGAAAGGATGTTTCCTTGGGGGTGTGGCCTGCTCCCAATATAACGGACATATGGGAAAAGCAATCTATTTTCTTCCACTGGAGACATGGGACTCTACAATTGTAAGATATTTCCCTGATATAAACTTCTCTTTATATATATACATATATATGTTTCATTGGTTTTGTTTCTATAGAAAACCCAATCTAAAACACAGCCCCTATAAATATAGTTGTTGTTTTTGTTAAGTACCGTGGAGTCGGTTCTGACTCATAGTGGCCCTGCACAGGGTGTCCAAGGCTGTAAATCTTTATGGGAGCAGAAAGTCTTATCTTTCTCCTGCAGAACAGCTGGTAGTTTCGAACTGCCGACCTTGAGGTTAGCAGCCTGATTCGTAACCCCTACGCTACCAGAGCTCCTTATAAATATAGTAGTACTATCCTTATTCTTCAAGTCCTGGTGTGGCGCTGTGGGTTAATGCGCCAGACAGCAAAGCCGTTTGAACTGAAAGATCGGTGGGTTCAAGCTCACCAGCTGCTCCTCGGAAACCCTATAAAGGGTCGCTATGTGTCAGAACTGACTTGGCACTTAACAACAACAACATCCTTATTCTTCTGCTTAAGAAAGGAATCACTTTCTTTAACAGTTCTACCATGTGATCTAACAATATATCCACAACAGCCTCATAAATGATAATATACTATGAACTAAAATATGTTTAAGGCACATCCTTTTATCTTTTTCAAAGAATAGCTGCTGCTGACCACATCTAATCTTATTAGGAGTCATAAAGTTTTGCTTTAATTGTTTTTCTAAAGCCCCATCACTATATAACCATAATTAGTTTCATGCATATGAATTTAATCTTATATGTTAATTATATCTGAAGTTGTTCTAAGAATGTAAAGAAGTTAATTAATGAAAAATAATTGCCTTGAGGATAGATGCTTTAAGCACATAAATGCTTACTAAAAAAAAGCCTATAATTCCATATACATTTAAATCTCTTATAGTATGTATTGGCCACAGAACATCAATACCAAGCAAGAATAATGCAAGAGGTACAAGTAAAAACTTACACTTATTTAAAAGTTCATTCTGTATGACTTTGATTCCATTTAATTTTCAAAGTCTAATCTTGTTTATAATTGAATTTTATAAAGAAAAATAGCAGACTTCCATTCCTACAAATGCCAGAACAAGCAAACTGACTAAGCACTGAAAAGAAATTAATGTAATAGTTAAGGTATTTTGACAATATGGATACAACTGTAGACAGACTCACCACTAATCTATCAGTTCGCCATACTGTGGTGGCTGTGTGTTGCTGTTATGCCGCAAGTTATGTCACCAGTATTTCAAATACCAGTAGAGTCATCCATGGATGGCAGGTTTCAGTGGAGCTTTCGGATTAAGACAGATTCGGAAAAAAAGATCTGGAGGCCTACTTTGGAAAAAAACTGATGAGTGAAAACCTTATGAGGAGCAGCAGACCATCATCTGATATATTACTGTAAGAGAGCCTGGCAGGTTGGAAGGCACTCAAGATATTGGGGAAGAGCTGCCTCCTCAAAGGACAGTCAGCCCTAATGATATAGATGGAGTAAAGCTTTCAGGAACTTCATGTACTGATGGGGCACAACTCAAAATGAGAAGAAACAGCTGCAAATATCCATTAATATATGGAAATTAGAATGTAACAATATATGAATCTAAAAAACTGAAAGTCAACAAAAATGAAATGGAACGCATCTCATAAAGACTGACATCCTAGCCATCAGTGAGCTGAAATGGACTCTTATTGGCATTTTGAATCTGACAATCATATGGTCTGTGGTTGGTTGTTGTGTGCTGTCATTTGCGATTCCTCTATAGGGTTTCTGAAAGCAGATGGTGGGTTTGAACTACTGACCTCACAATTACAAGTTCAGTGCTTATCCTACAGCATCATACCATGCCAGAAATGACAAAATGAAGAGGAATGGCATGACATTCACAGTCAAAAAGAGCACCTCAGGCTCTATCCTGAAGTACAACACTGTCAATGATAGGAAAATATCCATAATCCTACAAAGCTTACCAGCTGCTCCTCGGAAATCCTATACAGGGTCACTATGGGTTGGAACCGACTCGACAGCACTGAACAACAACAAAGATCAGTTAATGTAACTATATTATTTAAATTTATGCACCAACCACTAATGCCAAACAGGAAGAAACATAAAATTTTTACTAACTTCTGCAGTCTGAAATTGATCAAACATGCAGTCAAGATGCATTGATGATTACTAGTGATTGGAATGTTGGAAACAAAAGACAGTAGCTGGAAATATAGCCTTGGCGACAGAACGATTCCACAGACCCCATGACAGAAGTTCACAAAACCAATGATTTCTTCATTGGAAACCCTTTTCAACAACAGAAGTGGAGCTGCTGGATGAAATATACAGGAATTAAACTGACTACATATGTAACAAGAAAAGATGGAGATGCTCACTATTGTCAATGAGAGCAAGACCAATGGCTGCAGAACAAACCATCAACTGTTTATATACAATCAAATCAAAACTGAAGAAAATTAAAACAAGTCCATGAGAGCCAAAGTACACTCTTGAGTCTATCCCACTTGAATTTAGACACCATCTCAAGAATAGATTTGATGCATTGAATACTAATGATGAAGTTGGGGGATCACATCAAGGATATCATATATGAACCAAGCAAAAGGCCATTAAAAAGACCAGAATGGATATCAAAAGAGTCCCTTCAATTTACTTTTGAATGTAGAGTGGCTAAAAAGTATGAAGTAAAAGAACTGAAAAGAAGATTGCAAAGGATGGCTGGAAAAGACAAAACAAAGTATAATAAAATGTGTAAAGAGTTAAAAAATCAAAAGGGAAAAAATAACTAAAAAAAACAAAAAAAAGTCAAGCCTTAAGTTATAATATTGAAGGATTCTATGGGAAAATGTTGACTGGCACAGTAAGCATCCAAAGAAGATGTAAAGAATATACAGTCGCTGCACACATATGTACTGGGAAGTAGAAGTCTATATTGGAACATATACCATGTGTTTCCTAAAGTACTAATTCTGGTAGTATTCAATACACATCCTTAAATTGTACTAAAAACATGAAGGCCTGACCTTATTTCAAATAAATGAATCCAAGTATATTTTCTGAAGGTCAGAAAGATGTCAAAAATGGTAGGTCTGCTCTTCTTCTGGGGACCTGGAACTCTACAATTAGATGGGTTATTAAAATGGGGGTAGTTATCTTTCATTTAAGGAACAGATGGTCCCTGGACAATCATTAAGGAAGAGCATGAATGGTGCTTGGGATCACTGCCTGGAAAAGCAGCAGAGGCAAAGGTGGTGGCATGAAAAACAACAGCTATGGATTCTAAGCCCATGGACTGAAAACTTAGTCACGAGTCTGCAGGGTCTGTACGCAGTAGTCACCATGCAAGAAGTCCAAATGGAACCAAGGCACTGAAGGGTCCTCAGATCTCAAGTGGAACCTCCCTACAAGGAACTGATAATCTAACTTCTGCACCAGCCAGAAGAGCCAGTCTTGCCAGTACCTGAGATAGAGTCCACAGATACTTCAGGACCTATGCTGAGACCTCCATTGTCAAAGATCAAGAGGAAGTGGCCAAGAGGGCTCTTCAATTAATCTGTTACTGTCTTGCTGCTAAAGATGGACTTGAAAAATAACTTCCCAGTGTCACCTTGGAAGGAGTTTATACTGCAGTGGTGTCTCTGTAACAGCATTATAGTCAGAGGTCCCTAATTAAATTGAACAAGTTAACTGAAGCTCATATTGACAGGCCACTTGAGTGGGAACAATTAACCAAGGGAATCTTAGCTCCAATCCATTACACATTAATCTTTCTTCTTTGGTTGGAAGCCAGTCTCTGAAAATTCCATACCCTTCTCTCTTTCTGTGGAGGTTCTCCACAGAAGATCCTGGGCCCCAGGATCCTACCATTAACTTTTACTATATAGAGAAAGTCTTTCAGCAAGAAGGCACACACATGCTTAGGGAGCCTTTCTCAAGAGCTCCTAGTCAGTCCCAAGTACTCCTCAGAGACCCACTTCTCTCTTTAGCATGAAATAAAAAGCACTCACGCTCTCCTGGGGAGGAAAAAATAAAAGGAAGGTCTGGTATGCCTGATAGCATATACTTATCTTTGACAACAATCGAGAAGAAAACAGCAGGAAGTATTAGTGTATGGATACTGATTCTTAGTTGCCAGTGATAGAAATTACCTCAAACTAGTTTAAGAAGAAAGAGAGGGGAAATGAATTTATGACTGAAAATACATGGGTGCCTTAAGAATCCCCAGAGCAGAAATATGGCCAGACTTCTACAATGGCTGGGCCCAGCAACAGAGTAGCCATCGTAGTCACAAGCAGTGATCTTGCTTCTGGTTCTCACTCTCTCTTTTCTTTTTTTGGTTCAACTTTCAGTTCTCCAGTCAGCTGGCTGCTCAAAGTCCGGAATACACAAGTTATAGCCCTACACATGTGAAGAGACCTACATATTTTTCTTTCAGTTCCCAACACCAGGGAATGGAATTTGGGTTGGTACTAACCTGGTTCAAATGTGTATTCTGGTGGAATCAGCTGTGGCTTGGTAAACAAACACATATTGTTTGAACATGCCTGCCCCCAGACCACTGCTTCGGGGGCTACGGACAACAAAAGGTGCTGTTATCAGTTAGAAATTGAAAAAGGTGCTTGGCAATTAGCAAGTAGCATGTGCTATGCATGAGCTATATACTTTCTTATGGAATCCTCACATGGCCCTGTGATAGCTAGGCAAGACTGATTACCAGCTGGATAAGCAAAAGTTGAGGGCATAGCTTGAGGCCTCAAGCAGAGGACAGAAGTCCACTCTGCCTGGAAAGGAGGTTGCATTTCCTCAATAAGAAGGTGAGTATATAGTAGAAGGATGTGTGGTCAGCATTGTTCCAAGAAGCTGACAAGCCATTAGAACAGAAGCTGCCAATTCTTCTGCTTTCTTTACATTTGCCTAGCACAAAGAGATTCTTCTGTCACAATTGCTAAGCCCTTGGAGCGTTATTAATACTTTGAACATTTGTTTCCTATAGGAAATATAAGGAGTCTTGGTGTGGCACTGTGAGTTAATTTGCTGGATTGCAAAGTAGCTTTGAACTGCAAGGTTGGTGGTTCAAGCTCGCCAGTTGCTCCTTGGAAACCCTATATAGGGTCACTATGGGTCAGAACGGACTTGACAGCACTTAACAACAACATAATAATAAATATTAAGGTAGCTCTGGTGTGTAGTAGTTATGAGTCAGGCTGTTAATCTCAAGGTCAGCAGTTCGAAACTACCAATTGTTCTGCGTGAGAATGGTGAGGCTTTCTACCCCTGCAAAGACTTACAGCCTCAGAAACCATATGTAGAGTTGTTACGACTCCACAGCATATAACCACCAACATAGCAAATACTCTGTCCCTAACTCTTAAAACCTGAATATATGCTATTTATGCTAACTTGAACACAAAGAGTTTAAAATGAAAATTTAGTATGGCAAAATGATTTTGATCAGATCTCAGGTAAAGCAAAATCATCCACCCACTTGCCCAGCATATAAATCCTACTGTAATCCTGTATCTCCCCACTCATCTTCTTCTTCCTTAGTTCATTCATTGTCTGTTGATGCTTACTCTGAAATATCTTTTGAATCTGCATCTCCATCCAGCAACAATGCCATTCTTAATTATTATAATCAACTTCTAATTGTTGTTCCTCACTCCAAATCACCAACAGTATTTTGTACTGTCTTCAGCAATTTCCTATTTTAAAGCAATATCCTGATCTTGTCACAGCCCTGCTCTTAAGTCTCTATTAGTCCTCACAGCCTACAGAGGTCCCAAGCATACCTGTACACCAGAACTACCAGAATGTCTGCCATTCATATCTGATATTCTGAATCAAAATCATCTACACTGGGTCCTAGAAACAAGTATCATGAGCTAACTAATTTGGTTCTGAGAAACCCAGCCTAGCACCAGTCTTTGGATCTGAGCCATGGGACCACTGCACTGAAACATGAAGTCCATGCTACTTAAATAGAGTTAAGAGTCAACTCGCCATCTAATTCCTACCTATCTCTTTCTAGTCTTATCCTCGGCTACTTGCCCTTCCCACCCTTTCCTTACGACAAATTATTCCTGGCCACCCTATTGGGCATTCTTATAAACTCTTTCATTTGTTAGACAGAATGGGGACAATAAGAGGGTCTCATGTCACACCCCACACAGCTTGTCACAACAGAACAATTACACCAACCTCAGCAATAAGCAGATCCGGACAGGGGCAAGGGAAAGGAATTGTTGTAAAGAGTCATGAGACTGGGGAACAAGACTCAGAGTAAGCATATTTAGGCAAGTTCCCCAATTAGCTGCTCAGACACTTGAACCAGGAGTACGGCTCATGCCCCTGACAAAAGATATGTAAAGGAAACGCCAAATTGTATTCAGGGCTCATCCTCTTCAATCATGAGGTGGAAGTCCATTCTTACCTCTCGGTACAAACATCTATGCTTAATAAAGTCTACCTAGCTTTTATCTGCCTAAAACTTTCGTCTGCCTAACCTCTTTTGTGTGGGGCGTCTTACGCCTCTCCTAATTCTTTGGAAGGATAGTAGCACCATTCCAGGGACAACGCTTTAATATTCTCCCTTTCCCTACTGAAGAAACTTCTGCTCATTCTTTAACAATCAGTTCAAATGGCATCTCCTCTGTGAAGCCTTCCTTGACTGTTTCTAACATTTATTCATTTTTTATTATAGAGTTTAAGAGCAATCTAGTACAGTGGTTAGGAGCACAGCCTCTGCAATTAATTAACAATGTGAAATCCAGGCTCTATGAATTGGTAATGAATAAGATGTGTTGCAGCGGTTTAATGTGCTGGACTGTAAGGTTGGTTTGAACTGCAAGGTCAATGGTTCAAGTTCACCAGCTGCTCCTCGGAAACCCTCCACAGGGTCACTATGAGTCAGAACTGATTTGACAGCACTTAACAACAACAAGAAGATACAAACGAGTATCTTCTGGAAAGTATCATTATTAGAGATATTATTATTTATTTTTCTTACTTTGGTTTTGAAATATTAGCTCTTAAGAGAGGATGTTGTTACATGGCTGCAAAATGTGTACTTGAACATGCATGTATAAATTTTTCTGGTCACCCAACGTGCTTTCACTGTATTTTCGAATGGACCCATGACCCTAAAGTGTAAACAATCATTGTTCTAGGTATAGGAAATTCCCTAGCAGTTCTATCTTATTGAAATGGCCGTTACCATACACCAACAGAGAAGAAACTTGGTAAATTACTCATCTGACATTTTCATCATTGACAAGTTATGCTTTGGTCATCTAAATCTTGTCCTCTAATGTTTCGAGTTAACAATTTAGTCAGTCTGTTAGACAAAGACTTCTTCCAGAAAAACTGTTTATAGAACTTGGGCTCCAGCAACTCTTGCAATATAATCCTTGTGTCTTACTGAACCACAGAAAAATAACTCCTTAAATTTGTGGTTAGAATAACCACTGCAGAACAACCTACAGTGGGTGGCATGAAACTATCACAATTATAAAGTAACCAAGCAAATAATATACTTTGTCTATCAGAGATAAAATGTTGTAAGTCCAAAATATTCCATTGCTATAAATAAAGTCTGTGGTTATTTGCTGAGATACTCTGATTAACATTGCAGTGACAAGGGCTACTCTTAGCATATTTTGTAAAGGAGTAACTAAAGCTATTTGACAGCAGACACAGTGGCACCACTTGTATTGTTTGGGCTAAGAAATGAGGTGAATTGCACTGCAGAGCAACTTTGGGAAAATGCTGCCTTTAATATAAACAAACAATGGACTGTCCTTTAGCATGATAGAGAGGAGAGTAGCAGGACTGGTAATACTAAATCAGCTTGTCTGCAATTTGGGAAACCACTGAATAGGAGTAATCAGTGTGTCTAAATGCATATTTGTTCACAGCCATAATCAGATCAGCAGCCCTGGTGGTACAGTGACTAAAGCGCTTGGCTGCAAACTGAAATGTCTGGGGTTTGAACCTACTAGCTGTTACATGGGAGAAATAGGTAGCAGTCTGCTCCCCTAAGCCTTTACATAGTCTGTAAGCCCCATGGGCGGTTTACTGTATTCTATAAGGGAGTCCTGGTGTGGCACTGTAGGTTAATAATGCACTGAGCTGCAAAGTTGGTTTGAACCACAAGGTAGGTGGTTCAAGCTTACCAGTTGCTCCTCGAAAATCCTCTATAGGGTTGCTATGGGTTGGAATTGACTCCACAGCACTTAGCAACAACAAAACCAACATAAGGTCACTATTAGCAGGAATTGATTTGATGGTAGTAGGTTTGGGTATAATTAGATCATCTCTCCTAAAGTTAAGAGCTAGGATGGCTCTTATAGACCAACCAGACTACAAGACTGGAACTCAAAGAGAGTAGATGACTTGCTCAAGTTCATACCAACAGAATAAAATCAAACTGAGACAGCTGACTATCTTATTATGTTGTCTTTCTTATACAAACAAAGTTTATTTTTTTAAATGCAGTATGATTCACATACCGTACAGTGGAAATTAATGGCTTTTAATAACGTTCGCTAAAAAGAGTTGTGCATCTATCACCATCATCAATTTCAAAACATTTTCAAGAAAAGCAATCTCACATTTCTAAACTGCCACCCTCCTATTTCCCCATCCCTGCCCCTCGACCAACCACAAATCTACTTTGTGTCTCTATAGATTTACCTATTTGGGACACTTCATATAAATGGATTCAGACAATAAATAGCCATTTATGACTGGCTTCTCTTTCTAAACATGTTTTCAATGTTCATTCATGTCACAACATATATCTGAACTCCAGTTCTTTTTAATGTCAAATAAAGTTCCGTATTCTATTTACCCACTCATTGGTTGATGAAATCAGACTTAGAAGTCATTTTCATTGTATTTCATTACAAATAATGTCACTATGAACAAGTTTTTTGTTGACAGATGTTTTTATTTCTCTTGGATAGATATGTAGGAGTGAAACTGGAGGGTGGTATGGTTAACTGTCAGGAGCGCTGCTAACCACAAGGTCAGCAGTTCAAACCAGCCACACTATACAGCAGAAAAATGAGGCTTTCTGTTCCCATAAAGCTTCATAGCATTGGAAACTTATACAGGGTCACTGTGAGTCAGAACCAATTGATAGCACTTAACCAACAACAACAACTTGGTAACTCTATGTTTAACTGCTTGAAGAACTTCCGGACAATTTTTCAAAATGACGGCATCATTTAAAACTTTCACTTACCAGAAAGTTCCTCTTTTAAAGTCATAGTAATTAATTCAGTCATGAACACAGACTCTTTACTTCCTGCTAACAGGTAACTGAGGAGTCCTGGTGTGGTGCTCAGGTAAGCACTTGACCTCAAGGTCAGTTTGAACCTCAAAGTCAGTGGTTCAGACTCAGCCAACCACTCCTTGGGAACCCTATTCAGGGTTGCTATGAGTCAGAATTAACTCCAAGGCACTTAACAACAATAGGTAGCTGGAGAAAAAAGCCCTAAGTATTAGTAAATATATAGTTTTTTAAACCACACACTATCAGTATATGGAGTTTGTTTACAAAGTTTAGAATACCAAAAGATAACTTTTAATTACTATTTTAAAAGGGTAACTGTTGTTGTTGTTGTTAATCGCCACTGAGTCACTGCCCACTTACAGGGTTTCCGAGGCTTTAAATCTTTGTGGGAGTAGGTCGCTATGAGTCGGAACCGACTCCTCGGCACATAACAACAACAACACAGCCATATAGTAAAGATAATGCAGAACTATTGTCCAAATGAATTGATAGTATTGCAATGAATTTGGGGATAACTTTATCTTTATACAGTATGCAGCTAACTGTATATTGTGGAAGACAAAAGGCTTTGCTTCTATTTATTGGAAGTGCTTTCTATATAGATAGGAAGGCAGGGACAGGTTGGTGTCTGTGACTGTTAAGTGCAAAGCAGAGATTAAAGATGAATTTGGTCAAGCATCACTATCTTCCAGGGGCATTTACGCCAACGTGAGAGTCTGGAATTTTGGGGGCAGTAACAGGTAGACAAGTAGACAGTGAGAAAGAAGTGTTAGTAGGAGCAGAAAGAGAAAGAGAGATGCCCCCGAAGATACAGGTAGGTAGTACTCACAAATTTGAACTTTTATCTCATTTCAACACCAGCTGTTTCATCCTTTCTTGTCCCTAATGGTTACAATCCTCCACAATTAGCTTAACTTTCATCGTTACAATCTTTCCACAATGGTGGTTGTCAGACTTTTCTGACAATATCTCAAATTAGGAGAAATGTTGTTGTTTTTACTGTTGAGTCAGTTCTGACTCATAGCGACCCTGTATAGGGTTTCCGAGGACTGGCTAGTAGGTTTGAACCACCAACCTTGTGGTTGGCAGTTAAGTGCTTATCCTACAGTGTCACACAGTAAGAAATAAAGTTTATATCATAACCCAGTATCCTCATAAAGAGATCTCTTTATATACTGTAGATACATATTATACACAACTGAAATGAGTTTCCCTGAAACAATTTGTCTCACTATGTTAAATGCATTCTAATATTTCCTATCCTATTTTACTTAAACAAAAAACTGAACATGCATCACGCAATTCACCAGACTCATAAACTCACAACTCAAAAAAGTGATGACAAGATAAAGAACTATGACTAACTTTGCATAAGAACAGGCAATGACAAATGTGTCAGATATGGCCAATAGTGAAAGATATGAGAACTGAAATAAAATATGATATAAGATCTCGATGAATATTAGCAACTATTGTTATGGGGGACAGCAATAGAAGCCCTGCCTAATTCCAAAATAAATTCAAATAGTTTAAAATAAAGATGTCTGGGTATAGTAGCTAGTTTTCTTTTTGTTTGTTTGTTTGTTCCAAACCATTATACTGTATTTACTTGACCTGTTGAATATCTGCCAATTTTCCATCTTTATTAAGTTGGAAATATCAAACTAAAAATACTAGAAAGGAACATAGGCCATTAAGTAGAAACTATAAAAGGAAGAAAGATAAAATCAATTACGCAGTACTAGAAATATTCTGTTCTAACAGTTAAGACAAAGGGTATAAATTAATAAGAAAGTGACAAAACCCAAAATACCCATTCAATGAAACTGGAACAGAAAAGTCATTTGAGAATTATATAAACAGCAAAATATTCATCATTAGTCTTAGAAATGAAAATGGTGAAACTTGGACTCACTTATATTGGATATGTCATCAGAAAAGCTCAATTGCTAAAAAGTATCATGCTTGGTCAGAGCAAGAAGAAAACTTAAAGATATGAACTGACACATCAGGCTTGACAATGGACTTAAGCACAGGACAGGCAATGCTTTATTCTGCTTGCTACAAACAGTGAAAGATACAGTAAGCAGCTAAAAACAACAATTAATAATGCTTCTAAATTATTTTACATAAGATTATGAAAAATATTTTATAAAAGATTGTACAAAAGATTTATTAGAACTTTTTGAAATGAAAAAACATGTTAATCAGAGATATGCTTTCTTTGGTAAACATGCAATTTAAATATTTTTAAAGACAAAGAAAAATAAGGATCTGCCTAAGTGGACAGATTGTTTAGAATTTCACCCTCACTATGCATTGTGGAAAGGGACAAACCATAGAGTCAGAAGCTGGGCTCCAATCCAAATTCTACCACATAGTAGTTTATGGACTTTGCCTATGCTTTATAACTCCTTCAGGCCTCAATCTCCTCGTCTAACAAAAATATGTGGATAATGATGTCTAATTCGAAAGCATTGCAGTAGTAGCCTTTCCTTTTTTTTCTCTTTCTGTAAAATTCAACTTAATTTATCTCAAGTATGAAAAGGATAGAGATACAAGAATAAGTTCTGGCTATGTATTTGAAGGCTGAACAAGGAATTTGGTTTACGACCTTAGTTTCAACCAGTCCTCATTCTGCCTCCCATATCTAAAAAACCAAACTAAAACAAACAAATAAATATTCCATTTCCAAGAATTGAGACATCATTTTATTTTCCAGGAAATGAAATCAGCGGATAACCACTCATAGGAAATGAGCATAGAACAAACTCACTGAACATGAGTTTAAATGCAGTCACTGGACCGGAAGGAGGCAAAATGCACTACTTTAATTATTCATTTATTATGCTGTTGTTGTTGTTAGGTGCCATCGAGTCAGTACTGACTCATAGTGACCCTATCTATGCACAACAGAATGAAACACTGCCCAGTCCTAGGCCAACCTCACAATTGTTGTCATGCTTGAAACCACTGATACTGCCACTTCGCCAATCCATCTCGCTGGGGGTCATCCTCTTTTTCTCTGACTCTCTATCTTACCAAACATGATATCCTTCTCCAGTGACTGGTCCCTCCTAACAATATTTCCGAAATATGAAGAGACAAAGTTTGGCCATCTTGGCCTCCAAGGAGCACTCTGGCTGCACTTCTTCCAACACAGACCTGTTGGTTCTTTTGGCAGTCCATGGCACTTTCAAATATTCTCCTTCAACACCATGACTCAAAAGCATCAATTCTTCTATGGTCTTCCTTATTCACTGTCCAGCTTTTGCATGCATATGAGGTTACTGAAAATACTATAGCTTGGGCCAGGCGCACCTCACTCCTCAAGCTGACATCTTTTCTCTTCAACATTTTAAAAAGGTCTTATGCAGCAGATCTGCCTAATGCAATACGATGTTTGATTTCTTGACTGCTGCTTCCATGAGTGTTGATGGTTGATCCAAGAATGAAGTCCTTGACAACTTCAATCTTTTCTCTGCTGATAACAATGTTGTTTATTGGTCCAGTGGTGAGGATTTTTGTTTTCTTTACATTGAGATGCAATCTATAGCAAAGGCTGTGCTCTTTGATTTTCATCAGTAAATATTTTAAGTCTTCTTCACTTTCAGCAAGCAAGTTTGTATCATCTGCATATGACAGGTTGTTAATGAGTCTTCCTCCAATCCTGATGTCACATTTATTATAGAGAGTAGAAAAATATTATCAGAAATTCCCTGAAATAAACATATCTCAGTAGCCATTCAGTCACTAATTATTATTTTTTATTTTGTTTGAAGATAAGAAGGGATATATGCTCTGTACTTTTAATATTTAGCAGCTTAAACTTGCAAATAATTTTCACTTTGAAGAAAACTTTATCTACATATGTGTTACATAACTTTGGTCCAAAATGTTTGTAATGTGGGTGTCTTTACTCTTGGACAGGAAGAAATGAAAACTGAAGCCTTTGGAGTGAGATCCACCTGGGTCAGAATCCCAGTTCTACCATTTTCATAATTGTTGTTGGTCAAAGTGGAGGCTACCTAACAGACCCCACTAGCTAGGTAGCCCTCAGTTCTCTTCTTCCTGCAATAAGCACTTCTTATTGAAAAAAAGTTAAATGCTTTTTTTCAGAGGCTTTCTGCTCCCACAAAAACGCAGTCTCGGAAACCCTAAACAAGGTCACGATGAGTCTGAACTGACCAGGCAGCACTTAACCACCACCACCCAACAGCTAGGGAGTGGCTGGAGTTTGAAAGAGGTTTCAGAAAAAAGGTTTGGTTGTTCTGATAATAAGGACAAAAAATGCTGATCCCACCCTCTCCATGTTCTTCCACTTGGAAGACAGACATGTAGCCTGTACAATCAGTAGCCTATTGTACCCATGACATGTGAAGTCCTATTGTTGTCAAACTGCTGAACTATGCCAGAAGCCACCCAAATCTGAAATTTGTATGCCAGAAAATTATATGAGGGTAAGCAAAAATGTATTGGTACAAAATCACATAAAGCTTTATTAAACAAAAATACCAAAATGTGGAGCTACTGCTTCTCAACATATCCTCCCCATCTTGGTCTATACATTTCTGAACCCAGTGTTTTCATCACTGTAACCATTCCCTGAAGAATTCTGAGCTCTTCAATTTACACCACATCCAAAAGACGGTTTGACATCCTGTTGTTGTTATTGTTATTGTGCTGTGGAATTGGTTCCGACTCATAGCGACCCTAAGAGCTCAAATCAAGATCCTTTAAAAAAATATTTTTTTTTTCTAGTTTTGGAAACAAAAACAAGTCTGAATGGGCGTGATTAGGGCAAATGAGGTAAGGTTTCTTAACAAAATTTTCTCATAGGGCAGACGTGGAGCCTGTTAAGGAATGAGCAGATGCACTGTCATATTGGGAAAACATTCATCAACACAATTTTCCTGGCCTTTTCTCAACAAGAACATTTTCAATTTTTAAAACTTCATAATAAGCCCCCATGATGGTCCTTTATGCTTTGAGGAAATCTTTCAAGATTACCCTTTTGGAATACCAAAAACCAGTTACCAGAACCTTCTGAACATCTTTGTCTTGTGTTTAACTGGCCCAGCAAGTCTGTTCAGAAGCCATGAATTTGGCCATTTTTTTGAAAAAACACCCTAGTAAAGCATGTGCTTGCAGTCGTCCACTGATCACAGAGACATGCTGAAACATGTTTTGTTTGGAATAAACATAAATGAACTGGATTCTAGTTGAAAAATTTTTTGACTTACCCTCATACCTCTAAGCTTCTTGCTGTTAAGCACCGTTGAGTTGGTTCCTACTCATGTTGTTGTTGTGAGGTACCATCGAGTCTGTACCAACTCATAACAACCCTACTTATAACAGAACTAAAATTGCCCGGTCCTGGGCCAATCTCACAATCATTGCTGTTTGAGCCCATTGCTGCTGCCACTGTGCCAATTCATCTCGTTGGGGGTCTTCTCTTTTTCTGCGACCCTCTACTTTACCAAGCATGATGTCTTTCTCTGGGGATTGGTTCCTCCTGATAATATATCCTAAGTATGAGAGACGAAAGTCTAGCCATGCTGGTTTCCAAGGAGCATTCTGGCTGTACTTCTTCTAACACAGAATGGTTTGTTCCTTCACTAGTCCATGATACTTTTAGTATTCTACTCAAACGCCCTAACTCAAAAGCATCTATTTTTCTACAGTCTTCTTTATTCTCTATTCAACTTTCACATGCATATGAGGTTACTAAAAATACCATGGCTTGGATCAGGTGCACTTTAGTCCTCAAACTGACATCTTTACTCTTGAACACTTTAAAGAGGTTTTGTGCAACAGATTTGTCTAATGCAATACACCATTTGATTTCTTAACTGCTGATTCTAGGAATGTCTTTGGTTGATCCAAGAAAACTAGAAGTCTTTGACAACTTCAATCTTTTCTCCATTTATCTTATCATAGCGATCCTGTATAGGTTTCTCCATTTATCTTATCATAGGATCCTATATAGGATCCTGTATATGGTAAGTCTGAACCGCTCATCTTGCAGTTCAAACTTCCTTGGGGTCCAGTGCTTATCCTACAGTACCACATCAGGACTCCACCTCTATACTTAAGCCACAATAATTATGTTTTCTATTACTTGCAATGGGCATACTTCTAAGTGATTTGGGAAGTTATGTACATTCTCTGATGTTTTACTTTCCTCATCTATGGTGGTGGTTATGTGCCATGGAGTCGGTTCTGACTCATAGCAACCCTGTACGGAGTTTCTGAGGCTGTAAATCTTTATGGGAGCAGAAAGCCTCATCTTTCTCCCGTGGAACAGCTGGTAGTTTCGAACTGCTGACCTTGCAGTTTGCAGCCCGATTCATACCGACTACCTATAAGGTACATCTAATGACAGAAGGCCTGTATGTCAATAAAGCACACATTTAGCACTTAGCAAAGGTCAGTTGTTATAATGACGATCTTATTTAATTCTCACAGCAACTATTTGGGGTAAGTACTCTGACTTCACTAATTTTAAAGACAAGAAAATGGAGGATTCACTAAGCTAAACAACTGACCCAATATCATACAATCAGAATGAAGTCTGATTCCAGGGCCAATGAGCATAACCACTAAGATGCTTAGAAAAGTAATTCAACATACAAAGAGCTAGCAGCTACTGACTTTTAGCCTTAATGATTACAATAATACAAACAACTATGAAGATAAGAATAGGCACCTTCTAATTTTCAGTTTTGGAAAATAGCAAATTCTCATTCAACATTAATTTCATAAAATCCTTAAAATTGAAAGGATTCTCTTTTCTTTAATGAAAAAAGAATGATTGCTCTTCTTCCTCTAACACAATTGTGTCTTAATAAGGGAAACTCAGAAAAACCAAAAGGAAAACTCAAAATGCTATCAATAACTGTTAACAACTACTGTTAGCTAAATGATTTTGTGATTCTTATCTATCAAAAAAGTAAGCAATGAATATTTATGGTGAACTTACAATTTGCAAGGCACTCTGCCAGACTTTTAAAAAGTATTTTCTCCCAAAAGGTAAGAGCACATACTTATTTTTTAAAAGTTGTTGTGATCATCAGAGAGCTCTGATAGCACAGTGGTTACGAGTCAGGCTACTAACCTCAAGGTCAGCAGTTCAAAACTACCAACTGTTCTGTGGTAGAAAGATGGGGCTTTCTGCTCCCATGAAGACAGACAGCTTCAGAACCCTACAGTGGGTCACTCTGAGTCAGAACCAACTTCACAGCACAAAATCACCACCACCACCACTATGATCATCAATTATCAACATTATCATCATTACTAACACTTTAGAGTTTATAAAGAAGTCCTGGTATGACACTGCAGGATAATGTGCTGGACTACAAGGTCAGCAGTTCAAATCCACCAGTCACTCCTCAGAAACCCTACACATGATCACTATGAGTCGAAATGCAAAGGCACTTAACAACAACAACAGAACTGCTGGTGTGACACTGAAAACAAAGCAATGGATTGCTAACTGCAAGGTTGGCGGTTCACACCCACCGGCCACTGCTCAAAAAACATATATAGGGTCGCTATGAGTAGGAACCAACTAAACAACAATAGAATTTATAACACAAACTAGCATATGTTAAACTTTATTCTTGAAACATTTTCCTCCAAACTTCAAGTGTTTCCTGAAGAAATGAGAAAAATAACTTTAAAAATACAACTACAGTATTAGGAAAATTACCTAAATTCAGAATTAAAAATTTTAAATAACTTATATTCAGGTAACAGGCAAGCCAAAATACTTGCAATTCCAATTAGAAAAATATTCTGGAACACACAATGAGATTTAAAGACTTTATGTTTACCTCTGAAAATACCTAAGCCATGGTATTTTCAACTGCCTCATATGCATGTGAAAGATAGACAATGAATGCAGAACACCTTAGAAGAATGGATGCATTTGTGTTATGGTACTGGAGAAGAATATTAAAAGTAGCACGGACTGCCAGGAAAACAAACAAATCTGTGTTGGAAAAATTACAACCAGAATGTTCCTTAGGAGCTATGATAGCCAGACTTCATCTCTCATAGTTCGAACATGTTATTAGGATAGATCAGTCTCTGGAGAAGGACATCATGCTTAGTAAAATGGAGAATCAACAAAAAAAAGAAAGACCCCCAAGGAGATGGTTTGGCACAGTGGCAGCAGCAATGGGCTCAGAAACTGTGAGGATGACGCAGGACAGGTCAGGGTTTTGTTGTGTTGTGCATCGGGTCACTATGAGCTGGAGCCAACTCAATAGCACCTAACAACATGTTTAGCTGTTACCTTTCAAAATTGTTTAGCATATTATACCCTTAAATAATAATTTTTTAAATGGAATATAAATCCCAAAACGGATGGTAAGTAAAACAGTAGTTTCAGGATAAAGTTAACACAAATGAAAATACTGAGTTTCAAAATATGACATCCACAGCAATATATTTTGGAAGTCAAATAATTTCAAATCATATATTCTACACTAGAAGAGGTATGTTGTTGTTAAATGCTGCCAGTTCTGACTCATTCAGCTCCGGACAGGGTTTCTATAGGTGTAAATCTCTGCAGAAGCAGGAAGACCGATCTTTCTCCTGAAGAGGGACTGGTGGGCTCAAACCACCAATATGGTAGTTCACAATCTAGTGCTTATCCTACCGAGTCACTGAGCTCCAGTAAGAGGTATACCTCTCCACATTTTATGAGGGGACTTCAAAAAGTTTGTGGAATATGGAATTATAGCATAATGGAATATTTTTGCACATCTTTTAAGCCCAACTGTATACCATATACATAGTTGACAATCCCATTTTCAAAAAAGTACTGTTAATAAAAGAAAATGCTTTCAAGGAAAATATAACAAGAAAAGACTCATTTGCTTAATAAATTCAAAAATGACATAATCAATGGCATCAAATACCCATGAACATTATAATATGCTCAATCAGTACTAATTAAGGATCTAATTATACCTATTTAATATCTAATTTGCATTTTAAAAAGGAATACAAAGTATTCTATTTTAGGTCCAAATTAAGGTTCTGAATTAAAACTTTAAGAGACCTGTAAGTGTAATATATTTGGCACAGTGTCAGCAGCAACAATTGTGAGGAAGGTCGCTGTGAGTTGAAGCCGACTCAATGGTATCTAACTACAACAACAAAGCCTCAAGTTTCAAGTACAGGACTATGCTAAACCTGAATGATTTCTAATTTACCAAATAAAAGAAAATGGGGTTTATATCAATGGAGACATTAATAAGTGCCATTTATAGGAAGAAAGATGAGGCTTTCTGCTCCCATAATATTGACACGGCACATAACCACCATGATCATCATAGGCACATAAAGTGCTGTTCAATTCCTATTATGCCATAGTTTTGGAAAATGGGGGATTCTCCAAAGCAATCCCTTCTGAACAATT
The DNA here is from genome assembly GCF_000296735.1 of Chrysochloris asiatica. NCBI lineage: Eukaryota > Metazoa > Chordata > Mammalia > Afrosoricida > Chrysochloridae > Chrysochloris > Chrysochloris asiatica. The sequence continues at coordinate 60,678,002 of NW_006408519.1, forward strand.
ATGTTGGTCGATTAGCCTAAGGTTTAGATTCCTGGATAAATGAGCTTTTTATACATAGTCTTGGTGTGGCGCTGTGAGTTATAGCGCTGGACCACAAGGCTGGAGGTTCAAACTCACCAGCCACTGCTAGGAAACCCTAAACAGGACCAATGTAAGTCAGAACTAACTCCACAGCACTTAACAACAACTTTATACATACTGTTAAAGGATTACAACCAAGGTTTCCTGGCCTATATTTAAATGTTTTCCCCAATACTTGTCTTATTCAACTTCCCTGCACATGCCAACAACAATTTATCTCTTCCCTATGATTTTGTCCCCTAAAATTTTATTTAAAAAACAAAACTTACTAGAGGAATGTAGAAAAAGAATGGGGAAGGAGAAGAATCAAGAAAATAAAGAGATGTGACAATTTCAGAGAAAAAAATAGCCAGCAATGAGAATACTGTACAGAGTTTCAGTTAATAACTGTTGGGCAGGTGACAAATGTAAGAGGGTCAATTTCAATTAGTATAAAAGTGAGACCAGATCCAGGTAGGCTGAACTGAGGCATGAATGAAAATTGAGGAAACAAGGACAATTTTCTGGGATAGACAAGAATATAAAAATAGTTTGAAGGGGGAAAGGATAAATGTGTAGTTAAATTGCATTAAGTTCAGAAGAACAGAAGATACAATGAAAATTAAAAGTAAAGAATAGGAATCTTAGGGAGTATTATTTTAAGTCTCATGAAATTTCAGATAATCAACTATTTCTGACTTACAAAAAACAGTAATTGCATATGGTTCAAACGAATGCATGAATTTGACTTCAATAAAAAGATAAGGAAGTGGAAGAAACAAGATGCTTAAGAGTGAGAAACAAGATGCTTAAGAGTGAAAAAGTAATAAGAAATCTACTAGAAGTTAATGAAAATGTTAAAATTTCTTATTGAAGTTGGATAAAGGTTGGCAGTTTGAAATGATCCAAAGATGTCTCCAAAGAAAGATACGGTAATCTTATTTCAAACGTTCACAGCCATGAAAATTCTACGAAGAACAGTTCTATTCTGCAACACATGAGGTTGCCATGAGTCAAAATCTACTCAGCCAAACTGATTATAGTGAATATACTTGGCAAGGTTATGTTACTTCTCCAAAAGGCTTTCATTTGACATTTTATGTTATAAACACAACTACTCCACTCTACTAGGATGTCTGAACCTGAATACTGTAGTATTTCTTCTCAGTGTGTCAAAAACATAAAAACTTGCACTGATGCTGTTGTCTTTGTTTTTGTTTTGTTTTTTCTGTTTGCTTGGTTGACTTTTTCTTGATAAAGGCAGAAGATATAAAAACTTAGAACCCAGTGTGAAGTTGCTAATGCCCAGATCTCTGTTATTCAACAGCCTAGCTTCTAAGAATTTTTATCTTGTATAACTAAATGTCTACAGAATAAACACAGTATGTCTGACACAGAATTCCATGTCCTGGCCTACAAACAATTTCTGTATTCAACTTTTCCACTGTAGCTGAATAAACACATTTTTTTCTAGTCACCTATTTTTCTAGTCATCTAAGCTAAAAACTTGAAGCCACCAAATCCTACCAGTCTTTTCTTTGAACACGCTCTCCTAGCTTTCCTAGTTTTCCCACCTAATCCTGCCCTTAATCAGGTCTGGCCTGGATTACTATAATAGTCCCATAATTGATCATGTCTGACTTCTGGATTCACAAGAGGGAGACTCAAACTCAAAATCAAAATCAGTCCAAGGCTGATTTCTGAGGCAGAGGTCAGACAAGTCTCCACCCTTAAAACTCCTTTGCCCTATTCTGAAACCAATCATCTCTCTGTTTAATAATCTATTGCAGTGGCCACACAGAACTCATAGACAAGACTCCCGACTAAGGAGTTTATTAGAGAAGTGAACAGGATACAGTTTAAGAGCAGAAACAATTCAGGATGCAATAGCTCCCCAGTGTGCTGTACTGCAGGCATGTCTCACTCTTAACTTCAGCCTCAGCCACGTGGTCCCTTGGCCTCTGCCATGCTCAGTCAGTGGTTCAAAGCTCCTTTATCCAGTCTCTGACTGCTCAAAGTACACATTCTGCAAACCAGCCTCCTGCCCATAGGCACTTGGTTTTACTCGGTCCAGGGCCAGAAAAACCCACAGCTGCTCAGTCTCTCAGAGCATGCCACTGCTGCCGATGCTTTTTCCAGGTAGTGATCTCACGTTCTGCTCACAGCTCTTCTTCCTTTATGGTCCTGGGATCATCTGTTCCTGCTTCTGAGATTGCTCCTTTTAAGCCTAGCAGGGTGGCAAAACTAACCAATCCTAGCCTTCGAGTCCCGTACACCCTATTTACATGGCACCACCTAATCATTTTGTGGGAGTTAAGATGACTTTGGATAAAAAAAACCAAATCAAGTAAATTCACAGTACTAGACTGACTCTCAGAAACAATGTGAGATAATAATGTAATCACATCCAGGTTATTCTCAATCCTATGTCATTTATATGCTGTTTCCCTCACACTTAATGCTCTCATTATTCAGATTCCAACACCCCTCACAGCATCCTTCAGAATCTATACAAAGTTCCTTCTCCTATGAGATGCCAGAATCTATACAATAGTTCCATCTCCTATGAGATGCATTTTTGTTTGTTTTGAAACTATTCCCGATTTCATTCCTCTAACTCACTATTGGAGTATGTCTACACTTGACGACATCATTCATTTAGGTGTCTATTCATATGTTCCTCTGTTACTGTGCTATGCATCTTTCATCCCAAAGATGCCAGTCTAGCTCTTCTAGACTGTATTAAACACTACCATAATGAAGTTATTCAATAAATGTTCACTGAGAAAATTAACAAATCACTAACCACACACACTAAAGAAATCCACAACGTAAATACAAGAGATGTACATGAATAGAATCAAGTGGTGAGTAAACATGAACTCTGAGCTACACTGCCTTAAGTGTGCTTGTTTACTAATTGTTGGTCTTGGGTTGTTGTTGTTAAGTGCCATTGACCAACAGGCTTTATAGTAACAGGACGGGGTAACACCCCGTCCTGTTACTATAAAGCCTGTTGGTCATGAGAAGATGTGTTTGCCTTGTTTGAACAATTCTGTGGGTAGACAGGGAACTAAAGTCCACTCTTTCGGGATTGTGGTTAAGCACTGTCAAGTGGTTTCCGAATCACAGTGACCCTGAATACGGTTTCCAAGGAGGGAATGGTGGAGTTCAACCAGCGACCTTGCAGTTCTAACCAACTTTGCAATCCAGTGCTTATCCTGCATACTCCAAATTTCTGTAAGCGTCAGTTTCTTCTGTTTTTTAACAAGGAATCTAAAATCATTTACCTCAAAGTAAAAAAAAATAATAATACATATAAATTTGTTCAACAGAATGGCTAGTACAAAGAAAGTCCTCAACAAATCTTAACTATTTCCGTTCTTACAATTCATCACAAATTATAAGATGCATGCTAAAATTCCAGTTCCCTGATAGTCTCGAGAATTTTTTATCAAGTGGCAATCTAGATTAATACAAAATTTTATATACTAAAATAGAACTCAGACCTTCTGTTAAGATAGCTTGTCATTCTAAAATCAACTCTTAAGTCAATATAACTACAGACTGAACCAATTGTAGGAGTGTAGGCTTGACTTTTTCTCCTCTTCATCCTATTAGGAAATTAACTTCAAAGATTTTCTGGGAACACTTAATTGCTTGAATGCCTTAACAAGCAGTCACCATAGTAATTTCCAGATTCACTTTTGACCTTTACAATTCTGGGAATTAACTCAAGGCAAAATTATAAATTTAGACAATCTCTAGGCTGACATTGCTGTTCATATGTGAAAATGCTACACAAAGCAAATGCTACACAAAGCAAATTTTTTACACAAACCAAAACAGAATCCAATAGAACAAACAAATTCAAGAGAACTTTGATATGCCATATATCCAAACAAGAAAAACAAAACAAGCCACTAATATTATTTGAAGTCTGAATTCATGTGTTTCATGGATTTTGAATACTTATTAGATCATATTTTATACATATCCTTAAGACTTGCCATTAAAAAGTTAAATATAACGTATACACTTTTACCCTAAAAAATAACTAGAGATACATGTTTTTAAAAATGAATGTTTAAATTGTCAATCTATTTCAAAACACGCATACCTATACCTTCTAATTGTGTATAATAGTCCCTAGCATTAAAAAAAACAAAAAACTAATTTAAATTCTTATCTTCTCTTTTCCCCCACCAATACACACTGGAAACTTGAGTTTTTAAAAAAATATTCAATATATACTTCACTCTTTAGTTGACCCTATATATCATACAACCAGAAATAGAAACAAAGACTGGGAAATTAGCTTGTTTATTCCACCTAGTGTCAAACAAAAGTACAAATAATATTCAGCACACATATTAGTTACCTTAGAGCTGCCAATCATGCTTGTTTTGAAACTCTTGGCTTTTCAGAGCTGCCAATCATGTCTGTTGTGATAAAGATCCAAGGGTAGAAACAATGCTTTAAAAGACGCACTCCTCATTAAAATGTCAATAAATAAATGGACCTTGCTTGTAAAACTGAATTTGGGGGGATGTTACAGAAATTTTTTACAACTTTTGAAAAACTTAAAACACAACTTAATGAAATGAAAATATTTGGAAAATTTGGCTCTTTAGCCAAAATGATAAGCATGGTTTAACCACAGAAATTTTAGATTTCAGCAAAAATAAAAATGCTCCTTTACTGATACTGTCCAAAATATCATGATTTTGAATGGGAATGAGAGGCTCAAACTGATCTAAATCTGGGCATTTCAATTTTTGATTTTGAAAGGAGGCAAAAGATCAATGTAGTGTATCAGTGTTCTTCACCTCTTAAATACAGCTATTTACCTAGTCAGTCATGTTTGAAATCAAACAGCATTCTAAACTTGCCCCTTGTCTTAGTTCTCTAGTACTGCTATAACAGAAATAGCACAAATGGGTGACTTGAACAGACAGAAATGTATTCTCTCCCCGTCTGGAAGGCTAGAAGGCGGAATTCAGCGTCCCAGATCTAGGGAAAGGTACTTGTCTCCTCTCAGCAGCTGTAGGCCCAGCATTCCTTGGAGTTCTCCATGTGTCTTAGCATCAATCTGTCCCTGGACCTAGGAGCTTCACAGTGCAGGGACCCCAGCTCCAAAGGGACTTTACTTCACTCCTGGCTCTTCTTTCTTGGTGGTAATAGGTCCTATTTTTCTGCTCATGTCTCTCTCTCCTTTTATCTTTGTACAATGAAAGATGTTGTAGGCCACCCCTGGTAACTCCCATACACTGACTGGATCAGGGTTGTGATGGGATTAATAGTGTTGCAGCCCATCTTCAATCTTCTTATTTATCACATCCAAGCATGTCATGGGGAATCATCACTTAACTGTCACATTACAGCATTACATTGGCACGCAGGAAGCTGGTGGTGTGACCAGTCCCTGCCCTTAACAACCCAGCAGCGAGTGGCACCCTCTCCTATGCAGCCTCTACTCTGCCCTGGGTTGGACATCAGGCACAGCGTCCCTAGTTCTGGTGGTGCGTGAGCCCGCCATGTATTGTGCTGCATAAACATAACAGAAAACCGTGTTCACTCTTCAATATCCACCAGGAGGCAGCCAGTGCATGGCTGAGAACACACCAACACACAATCATTAATGAAACATACAACACCACAATGTCTCAGAGAAAACAGACAATTTCAGCTTACATGAAGAAGCAAGATAGAGTGCCTCAAATAAGTGACCAAAATACAGAATCAGAAAATAAAATGTAAGAATCAGAACTACTTAAAAAGAAACTTAAAAGAATGCTGCGTAGATACCATCCATGGATTGAACTGCAGATGAAGTCAAGGAAAACAGACAAAACTAGAGAATTCTCAGGAAACCAACAAAATAAATGGGGGGAAAAAAATGGGGACCATACAAAAACAGCAATTAGCCAGAAGTCTAATGCTAAGACTTCAGAAATAGATAATACACTCACTCAAAGGGCAAAGAAGTAGAACTGAAACAATAGAATTACAGGCTGAATCACTGAGACTGACGTAAGTCCCTATGAGTCGACTCCTGTATAGGGTTTCCAAGGAGCAATGGAGGGCTTGTACTGACAAACATGTGATTAACAGTCCAGTGTTTATCCTACAGTGCCACATCAGGACTCTAATGTTTAGTGATTACTAAAGTATTAGTGATTACCACAAAACAGGAGCTCAAGTGAATAGAGAATTATTACTTAGTGGGCACTGAATTTCTGTTTTGTTGTTGTAGCTAAGTGTCATCAAGTTGGTTCCAACTCATAGAGACCCTGTACAGGATTTCCAAGTAGCAGCTGGTAGGTTTGAACTACTGACCTTGTGGTAAGCAGTCCAATGTTTACCTTACAGTTCCACACCAGGACTCCAATTTATGTTTGGGACTGTAATCAATGTCACGTAAATGTACACTCACATATGGTTAAAACTGTAAATTTTATGTTATATATTGTTGTCATCAAGTTGGTTTGGAATCATAATGACACTGTACAGGGTTTTTAAGCAGCACCTGGTTGCTTTTAACCACCAACCTTGCAGTTAGCAGTCCAGTGCTTATCCTATAACACCACACCAAGACTTCTTATATGTTATTTATGATGTATTTTTAGCACAATGATTTTTTTTTTTTTTTTTTCAAATCACCTAAATCCACTAATAGCATCTTTGAGATATCTTAATTTTTCTGAAGACTCTGAAGCACTTAGAAATGATTTTACTTACTCTCCATCCACTTCTGGTCTTCTGCATACACAATGAAACTTGCCACCAAAATCTATGTAAAGATCATTTTCCACAATATGAATGATTCGTCCAATGACCAGTTTATCCTTGGCAGGTCCCATCTGTGTAAGAGGCGAGTGTCTCAGCATAGATGCAAAGGATTCCACCTTCTTTGGAGAACCCTAAAGATGAAGAGAAATTATTTATATGTATATAATTCAACATGAAAGTATACTAAAACCAGTTGCCATCATATAAATTTCAACTCTTGGTAATCCTATGTGTTTCAGAGTAGGACTGTGTGTGTTCCATAGAGTTTTCGGTGAATATAATCTTTAAAAAAAACTGCCAGGCATTTCTTCCAAGGCACCTATGGAGGAATTTAAACTGCCAATGTTTTGATTACTAGATGAACACTTAAAACTGTACTACCCAGGGACTCCAAAAGTATGATATAATTAAATCTTAAAAGGGAAAGAAAAAAAAGAAGAAGAAAATCTGTAAATTTACATTTTGCAGCAATAACAAAAAATTTTTTAAGTAGAACTATGCTTTAACTGTGCTGCAAACAAATCCATGAATGTCAAGTATTGTTCCTGTTGTTGTTGTTAAGTGCTGTCGAGACAGTTTTGACTCACAGTGACCCAGTATAGGGTTTCCACGGAGACCGTGTGGTTCAAACTGACCTTGCGGTCCTGTGCTTATCCTACAATACCACACCAGGACTCCAACATGAAGTATGTTGTGTTGTTAAGTGCCATCAAGTAGATTCCAACCCATAGCGACACTGTATAGGGTTTCCAAGGAGCAACTGGTGAGCTTGAACCACCAACATTACAGTTCAAACAACTATTCAGTTTGATGCATGAATCCACAGCACCACACTTAGACTCCCACATGAAGTATGTTGTTGTTGTTGTTGTTGTTGTTGTTAAGGACCACGGAGTCGGTTCCGAGTCCTAGTGACCCTGCACAGGGTTTCCGAAGCTGTAAATCTTTACGGGAGCAGAATGCCTCATCTTTCTCCCACGGAACCACTGGTAGTTTTGAACTGTCGACCTTGAGGTTAGCAGCCACTATACTACCAGAGCTCCTTAACATGATGTATACAGGAGGCAAAATTATGATAATTTCTTAAATATTACCAAATACCCCGAGGGAATGAGTTGCTGCACCTAGGGACTCAAGCCCATAGTCGCAGGGGCCACTATAGTCCAATGGCATAATGTTGTCTACACAGACTTTATTCTACATACGACTTTGGAGGAAAGACGAGTGCTGAAAATTGAAGTTACCTGGAAACAAATAGTCCAATGGACTAATGGAACATATGAACATCAGGCCCACAACCCTGAAATCAGAAGCAGATAGTGCCCAGCTACCATGACCAACTGCTCTGAAAGGAATCACATTACAAGGTACTACATAGATTGGGAAAAAATGTGGAACAAATTTCAAAATCATGAAAAAAAAAGACCAGGCATACTAGTCAGACAGAGACTGGAGGAACCCCAAGACTGGGGTCCTTAGCCACCCATTCAACTCTGGAACTCATTCCCATGGCTCAACTCTTAGCCAACCAATAAACAAGTACAAAGGAGGACAACACCACTAGTGAGGTCTACACACCATACAGTTACCAGCCATGAAAGATCAAAAGGGCAACATTTACCTAAGAACAAAATTCAGAAGACTGGAAAAAGGAATAGAAACAAAAAACTCAAGGAGGAAGTGGGCTACATTTGTTACATTGAGGAGACATGCTTTTTAGAATGTAAAACTGAGGATCTGCACTATAAATCTTCACCTAATTTACAATAAAAGGAATTTTTTTAAAAATTAGGTATATTCTTCAACTTCCTTCTCTGTGCTTGCTGAGGAATGGCAGACAGTGTGGGGATGTGGTGGCCAAAGGCTGAACAGGGTACAAAGCCCCCAGCAAGGGACTGGAAGGGTAAGGGACAGAAAGTTGGAGCATTTCAGAAAGGCAACTAAAAAGAGGACTGAATGACTGACTATTCTGAGGGGTGACCATCTGCAAAACTGCATTCTAATTCAAAGTTACTCACAGTTGTTGTTGTTGTTAAGTGCCATTGAGTCAGTACGGACACAATAGAACAAAACACTGCCCGGTCCTGGGCGAACCTCACAATTGTTGCCACGCTTGAGCCCACTGATGCTGCCACTTGGCCAATCC
>NW_006408519.1:60687339-60690056 GCF_000296735.1 Chrysochloris asiatica
AAGCTGACACCTTTGCTCTTCAACACTTTAAAAAGGTCTTGTGCAGCTGATCTGCCTAATGCAATACGTGGTGATTTTATGTCATTGTTGTTAGATGTCATTGAATCAATATATATGATTTTTAAGTAAATAAACTACTGTAATAGAAACAAATCAAAGCAGTAGAGAATAATTGTGTAAGACAGATAAAAACGTAACTACAAGAGGAGGCTGGAAAATATGTACCTTTTTCTATCGCTGAGAAGAACTGGGTCAGATGCTAAGAGAGGAGATGGAGGGAGAGATGGGCCACAAGACGCCTTTAAGGACTTCTATTAAGATAGAGTCCTGGTGTGGCGCTGTGAGATAAAGCACTGGACTGCAAGGTCAGTTTGAACCACAAGGTCGGAATTTCAAACTCACCAGCTTCTCCTTGGAAATCCCATACAGGGTTGCTATGAGTCAAAACAGGTTTGAAGGCACTTAACAATAACACAGAGGAGTCCTTAAGTATAATGCACTAGACCACCTAATTGGTTTGAAACATGAGGTCAGGGGTTCAAACCTACCAGACACTCCTCGGAAACCCTATATATATAGTCATTATCAGTCAGGACCAACTCAATGGCACTTAATTTAGTCAGACAGACGTTGTCTGGAAAAGTCTAAGGTATGTACATGGAGCTTTCCAACAGTCTAGGAAAGGAGGTACTTGTAAAACTAGATTATGATTGTATCATTCAACCGGTACTGTGCCATTTATGTTAGTAGCACTCACAAACTTAAACGTATTACGATATGTTTTCTGTTCCTTGCTTTACGTAAAGATGGAAGGGAGGTGTCTGTCTTGTTTACTACCAAAACATCACATGAATATATACTCACAGTTCCTAAAAGACAATTGAAAATAGGGCAGGTGTATTTACTATTCTATAAATAACCTTGTAGAATCAATTTCTACTCCAGGTACAACACCATCCCTCTTTACACTAACCACATTTCAAGAGGAGTCCTGGTGTGGTGCTGTAGGATAAGCACGGGACTGATAACTACAAGGTCAGCAGTGCGAACTCATCAGTCACTCCTTGAAAATCCTACACAGGGTCACTATGAATTGGAAACAACTCTAAAGAACTTAACAACAACAAAATGTTTAATAAATATACCAGCCAAAAATTTATTTCAGAGATTTGATATAAAATGCTACTGCTGTTAATTTTGACTTCTTATTGTAACTATACAATGAAAGTACAGAGACAATATGTCTGAGAATAATGTCTAGGACAGGAAAACGGATTACTGATGTTATTATGAAGTGCTGTCGTGTCAGTTCTGACTCATACATAGATAGGCTGTATAAGTTTTCTGAAGAGTGGCTGATGGGTTTGAACCACCGACCTTGTGGATACTACAATGTCTCAGAAGCAAAAGACAATTTCCATTCATATTTAGAAACAAGAGTGTGGCTCAAACAGATAACTAAGATGCTGAGTCAGAAAACATATCAAAGGAAAAAAGGGTATTAGAACTACCTGAAAAATAATTCAAAATAATGATACGTAATTACTTTAACAGAATGACAGGGAGATTGAAGAACATAAAAAGTTTTAAAAGAATTCAAGAAAACAGTATTAGAGCAAATGGGCAAAATAAATGAAAACTTTGAAAAAATATAAAACCTGCCAAAGAAATCCTCAATCAATACTAAGATTTCAGAAATGGACAATACATTGAAAGGGCAGAGGAGTAGATTTGAATCAATGGAAATCTGAATTAGTAAACTTGAAGATAAATATCCCAATACTAGTATGCTAAAAGAACAATCAGTAAAAGAGAAGGGAAAAAATCTGAAGAAGTTAAGATTTATGTGGGGCACCATATATTTATGTGGGACATCACAACAGGAACAATTTAAGGAAGATCATAATTCCACAACAGAAAGAGACAGAAAGGGGAAGAAAAAAAAAAAAAAACTCCAGAAAATTACAGACTTGTCAGAAGAAAACTTTCATAGATTTGTTTTGTTCTCTACGGACTCAAGCGTGGCAATAGCAGTGAGGCTGGCCCAGGATTGGGCAGTGTTTTGTTTTGCAGTTTAACGTCGCTATGAGTCGGCACCAACTCGATGGTACCTAACAACAACATATTATCTATTCAGGAGAATCATGAAAGAAAAGAAGAGAAGCATTCATGTTTAATGAACCTCAAACAGGAGTGACTCCTCAAAAGGAAGTCACCAAGACATATCATAATCAAACTCTCTAAAATCAGAGATAAATAAAGAATCCTGAGAGTAGCTCAGAAAGAAAAAAAAAATGTAACCTACCTTGGAGAAACAGTAAGTGTAAGTTCTAAGTCCTCAGCAGAAAGCATGCAGGTAAGAAGGCAATGGAAAAGCATATAAAGCTCCGAGAGAGAAAAAAAAAATGTCAACCAAAAAACATATATTCAGCAAAAGTGTCCCCAAAATACGACAGCAAAATTAGGACATTTCTAGATACACAGATATTTTTTAAATTTGTAATAACTAGACCAGCTTTATAAAAAATACTAAAGGGAGTTCTTTGGGGCAAAAACCAACAGCACCATCTTCTGGAAAAAGATGGCAGATCGGGTGGAAGTGTAGTGACGAGCTCTGCCAAGAACAACACAGAATACAGGACCAAGAAGGCTCAGGGAATGGTCCCAGTACTCTGAACCACATATAAAGGAATATTTAGAAGGTTGGAAGACTTACA
>NW_006408519.1:60720951-60721972 GCF_000296735.1 Chrysochloris asiatica
TCATTGCAATGAAACGATGAGTATAAAACCAATGTTCTTCCATGTAAACTATCACTCAATTCACAATAAAAACTTAAAAAACAAACAAACAACAACAACAAAAAAAAGACACTACTTTTGCCAGAGAGTTATATCTACCTCAATTCACTTTCATTGTTTTTATGTGAACTGATGGTTTTATAAGAACATTCTTTTAAATGTGTCTGAAAATATTAAGATTTCACTTACTGACCATATAACATTTAAGAAAAACTTTACTACTTACTCAGAGATAACTGTCCTACAATTCTACAATATTAAAAATGACAGGAAGATAATAAATCTTGACAGAAACAGTCTCTTCTTTCTCCCATGGAATGGCTAGTGGGTTTGAACTTCCGACCAACACCTGACCAACCCACAGCACTACCAAGACTCCTTTGTAAATAGTGGAGTCCTGGTATGGCACTGTGGGTTAACGCGATGGACTGCAAAATCGATTTGAACTGCAAGGTCGGCGGTTCAAGCTCACCAGCCACTCCTTAGAAACCCTATACGGGGTCATTATGGGTCGGAACTGACTCGATGCACTTAACAACAACATACAAATTTTATCTAGAAATAAGAATAATATGTATTAAGAGTAACAGCACTGGAGGTAGCAAGATGGCGGGCTTGGTAGAAAGGCTGTATAGACCCACTATAAAAAAAGACATGTAAAACCAAATGAAACAGATTCAAATACCAAATGGAACTCTGAGCTTTAGATAAAAGGATAGAGAAGTAGACCGAAAGCTTACTAGGCAAGACAGCTGAGCAAACACAGCAAAAAAAAAAAGGAGATACTGGTAACCTGTGCCCCTGGGATCCTGTGCCCACCAACCGACGGGTACATCCATCTTGAGCTTTTGTGATTGGCTTTAGAGACAAGAAAACATCTGCATTGCAGAGACAAGCCTTTAGCTTGCAGAGATTAAAGTGCTTTTCTTTTTTTTTTTCTTGTCCTACACACTCCCTTGGTGACCAGAAGAGAGGCCACCCC
>NW_006408519.1:60723337-60724888 GCF_000296735.1 Chrysochloris asiatica
ACTTAATCTTACATTCCAGGAACAGAGGACCCTACGACCATCAAGGGAGAAGAGCAGGAGCGGAACGTGGGACTCTATCCAGAGAAGTACTGGTGCCAGGGATGGAGGCAGAGATGGGGACATGGAGTCATGGAGCAACTGAGAACTCTAGACTCATGGAAGGTGATGGGCTGTGTGCTAGCAGCCAGGTGCCAAGCTCACAGAATGTGCCCTTTGGTTGTTTAAATGATTATATATTACTGAGTGTTTTTGCGTACAAGCCCCCACCCAAAAAAAAAATAAAAACCAGAGGGAATACTGCTGAATGATGATGCACAGAGGAGATTGTAATCACTGCAGTGAAATGATGAACATAAAACTGATGTTCACCCATGTACTATCACTCAATTCACAGTAAAAACTTAAAAACAAAAACACAAACTTGTGAGCAACCATCTAAGGTTCAATATTGGTCTCTCCCTGTCTAGAGTGAAGACAATCAAAGACACATGAAAGCAATTAATCCAAAGGACTAAGACCGCACAAACCTCATCCTCCAATACCCTGAGAGACCAGAAAAAAAGAAAAATGGTGCCCAGTTACCATGGCTGACTGTCCTGAAAGGGATCATATAATAGAAGGTTCTATGTAGAAGCCCTGGTAGTGTCCTGGCTTAAGCACTGGATTGCTAAGCACAAGGTCTGTGGTTGAACCCACCAGCGCCTCCTCAGGAGAACAAAGAGACTGTAAGCTCCTGTAAATATTGACACTCTTGGAAACGAAAAGAGGCAATTCTACTTTGTCCCATGGAATCTCTATGAGTCAGAATCAACTCAATGACAATAGCTAGGTGGTGTGTGGGAGAGAGTAGGAGAAAAATACAGAACAAAATTCAAAACTATTTTAAAAATCCAAGTCAGATGGAGACTGATGGAACTCCCAAATACCCTTCAGGTCTGGAACTGCACTCACCCCCTCAGTTCAATTTTAAGCCAAACAACAGACAGGTAGAAAGGGTGAACAGTAACACTAGGGAGGTATGCACAACTTAGAACAAGAACCATTCAAGATGAAAAGGAGAGCAATTGCCCACATACAAAATTCAGAAGGCAAGAAAGGTTAGAAAAGAAAGAAAAAGGGAAACGCAAGAATGAGTGGTGTTACACTGTAGGGCTCACAACAGTGAAACGGAAAAAAAAAAATATTTGAATTGTTAAATGGATGAGCTCTGTACACCTTCACTCAAATCAAAATAAAAAGTTTTTTAAAAAGTGAAAAGAAAATATATTTCTCAAATATTTTCATGATCTTATCAAGATTACATTATGTATTTTTTAAAAAAGTAAAACTATATATATTGTTGTTGTTGCTAGATGCCATCAAGTCAGTACCAACTCATAGCAACCTTATGCTCAGCAGAACGAGACACTGCCCAATCCTGGGCCAACCTCACTACTGTTGCCATGCTTGAGTTCATTGATACTGTCAATGGCCAATCCATCTAGCTGGGAGTCTTCCTCTTTTTCTCTGACCCTCCACCCTACCAAACATGATATCCTTCTCCAGTGACTG
>NW_006408519.1:60726692-60734188 GCF_000296735.1 Chrysochloris asiatica
CTTATCCAGAGAAGCAGCAACACCAGAGATGGAGGCAGAGATGGGGACAGGGAGAGAGGGAGCAGCTGAGGACTCTAGATTCATGGGAAGAGAGGGACTGAGAGCTGGTGACCAGGAGGCAGACTTGCAGAATGTGCCCTTTGGTGGTATAAATGATTACATATGCCTGAGTGTTTAAAAAAAGAGCTAAAATGAATAGAGAGAAATCTTGTTAACTGATGGGTACAAGGAAGGGATTATAATCATTGTAATGAAACAAAGTATATGATTTGTTAAATGTAAAACTGATGATCTGCCCTGTAAACTTTCGCTCAAGTCACAGTAAAAACTGTAAAAAAACAAAAAATTAATAAAAATGTTTTATGTATGGCCTCAAAAACCCTCTGCAAACCATTTTTACTGAGTGCTAATAGTGATATGGCACCCTCTACTGTTAAGAAAAAGCACTATTCATAGATCAGAAAGAAGAATCTTTGCTCAACTATCGCCACCTTGTGACTAAGAGATAGGATCACTTGCTACACAGCTGGAAGTCAGCTTTGTGGATTCTAGATCTCTGTGGTCATGGTGACATAAAAGGGTTTGAGGTTTTAAAATATCAAAACAAACACAAACTGAGGGAAAAGTTATCTGACTTTATACATTTGAGTTATGGTATCGGAGGTAATATTAAAAATACCACGGGTTGCCAGAACAACAAACATCTTGTTGGAAGAAGTACAACCACAATGTTTCTTAGAAGTCAGGATGGGGAGACTTCGTCTCTCATACTTTGAGCATATTACCAGAAGGGACCAGTCCCTGGAAAAGGACCTGATGCTTGGTAAAGTGAAATAGAGAAGACCCCAGCGAGATGGATTGGTACATTGGCAGCAGCAATAAACTCAAGTGTCAGGACTGTGAGGAAGGTGCAGGCTGGGTAGGGTTTCATTCTGTTGTGCACAGGGTCACTGTGAGTCGGCACTGACTCCAGGATACCTAAACAACAACCTAACAGTTATATTCACAAACATTTACCTGTTTATCTAAGCTGTTTGAACTGTAAGTTGGAGGTTCAAGCTCACCAGCTGCTCCCTGGAAACTCTATACGGTCGGAACCAACTCAACGGCATTTCACAATACAACAACAACCTGTTCTTCTACACATACATATATGTGGTATATTGGTTGTAAAGACGAATAGGACTGTGTCTCAGGCTCAAAGAGAACCACACAAAAACTAACCAAATAAATGGATGCATAAATTAATATTGTTGTTGTTAAGTGCCATTGAATCAGTTCCAATGCATAGCAACCCTGTATAGGGTTTCCAAGGAGCGGCTGGTGACTTTGAACCACCAACCTTGTGGTTCAAACTGACCTTGCAGTCAAGTGCGTACCCTACACCAGGACTCCAAATTAATATTAAAGGAAAAAGTAAGTGGATAGTTGAGCATGGTATTACAGACCATTTAAACCTGAATTTTCTTTAATCTCAGAAAAATCTTTTGGAATAGAATTTGAGATGAGCTGATCTTGTTTAAGCTCCTGGCTGAACGGGGAAATATTCTTTTTTATAGATAATTTGATTGGTTCTTAATAAATATCAGCAATTTCTGAGGTGTCTATGGATACATAAGTAGTTCTTTTAAAAATGTAAGAATTAAAGTAGATGGGTCCAAGTTGAAATTTTATCATTATATAATGTTGTTTTTGTTCAGTGCCACTGAGTAGATTCCAACACATAGAGACCCTGTATGGGGCCTCCAGGAGTGGCTGGTGGGTTTGAACCACTGACCTTGTGGTTAGCAGTCCAGTGCTTATCCTATAGCACCACACCAGGACTCCCATAAGGCATATTTTTAAATCCAATTATAGGTCACTTGAAATGTTTTCATTATCATTTCATTACTATTCAACCCTCAACTCTATAAATTAAATTCCAATTCAAATAAACAAACATATATTCAATGCCTGTCTATAAGCAAGATAAAACAAGGTCAAAACTGACTGTACTACACATAAAGATCTAAGTGTGCTTCATAAAGGAACATAAACTAAGACTCAGAGCACTCAAAAGGAGCTTTCAGGTGATTGGTAAGGTGAGGAAGACCTAATAGAGGAGTTGACTTTTACAATGGGATTTGCGGGCAGGGCAACTAGTTTTAAGGGACTGAGCAAAGGTAACCAGAAAAAAAAAAAAAAATTGTTTAGGAAACTTCAAACTGTTTATATTTCAAAAAAATTTCTTAACGCAAAATCCATTTGACAACTGAAATCTGACATACAGTTTCAACATATACCACATGAATGTAGCATTTTGTTAGTACTTGGCTTATTTTTTAGTTTAAATTAATAGCATTTGCTTCTTTTGAAGTTGATAAACATGAACACGCAGTTATTTTGATACAATCAAAACTCTGGTATCAGGGGTATGGAGATGACAACTCCAGGTCATTTTCTGTTTTGGTGCCCAATATGAGGAAATCTACATTTACTATCCCATGTTGCTAGGGTGTGAGAAAACAAGCGTGTCCAGTATCCTGCAAACAGGTTCTACTATGAAAACTTAAATTCTGGGTATGACCTACAAATAAGTTCTCATGAGCGTGGTGGTGGCTGTGGGCTGTGGAGTCAAATCCGACTCACAGCCACCCTGCATCGGGGTTCCAAAGCTATAAATCTTCACAGGAGCAGAAGGTCTCATCTTTCTCCTGCAGAACAGCTGGTAGCTTTGAACTGCTAACCTTAAGGTCAGCATCCCAACTCATAACCACAACACTAATGTAAATGTTCATTCTATCATTGTATGTATTTGGAGTGGGTTGTGAGGGGGGTGAGGACTAGAAACAACCTAAATGCTCCTTTATGAAGGCCGGATTAAATAGTTCTCTGAAGTCCATTTTGACTCATAGTGACACTGTATAGGATTCACAAGGCGCGACTGGTGAGTTTGAATCACTGACCTTGTGTTTAAAGCAGACCTTGCAGTCCAGTGCTTATCCTACAGCACCACATCAGGACTCCTATCAACAATAGCAATATCCATACTATGGTATGTTCTTTTTGTTACGTGTGTTGAGTTGGTTCTGACCTAGCAGCAGCTGGTGAGCTTGAACTGCCAAACTTGTGGTTCAAACCAAATTTGCAGTCCAGCGCATTAACCCACAGCGCCACACCAGATATATCGAGCAAATACTTTTAAAAATATATACCAAGGCGCTTCCCGGACCAGGCAGCTCAGGTAGGGCAGGCTCCGGGGAAAAGGGACGGAATCGCACATAGGAAACCTCTGTCTAGCAGACAGACAGCCTTTAAGCAAACATAAGATCTTATATTTCAACATTCTGAACTTGTTTTTTTTAAAGATCAAATTCCTGAGGAATTATAGGCATTCTGAGCTTTTGCCTGCCTGCAGGCTGCTGCCACCCACCCTCTACTGCCTACGCCTAGTCCAGCCCTCTGCCAAGCCTCCGAGGCTCAGGAACGCCCAACTATGACTTTTGTTGTAGATAACTGTATTGGGTGTGTTTAAAAGTACAACTCTGTTTTTCTATTATTATGTTATATTTCATGTTGACTTGTCAAACTGAAAAATACTCATATTGATTTTTCAGAAAGCATCACATGTAAGATAAATGCACGCCGAAGGCACAGACCCGCCCACTGACTCCAAGGCCCTCCCAAGGCCCAGACACGCCCACTGAGACCAAGGCCTGCCCCGAGGCCCAACCCGCCCACAGTCTGGTCAAAAAGACCCACGCACAACCAAGGCCCAAATCGCCTACCCGCTGCGCAGCCCAGGCAGCCCACAGCCCGGTCGCCACCAAGGTCCAGGGCCCCCAAGGCCCAACCCGCCACGTAGCCCGGTCGCCGAGGCCCAGTACCCATGAGACCCAACCCGCCCTCAGCCCGGTCCCCAAGGCAAAGGCCCCCCAAAGCCCAATCCGCCCAAGCCGCCTGCCGAGGCCCAAGCCGCCCGATGCCCAGCTGCTGATACCCAGGCCCCCTGAGGCTCAAACCACCTGCCGGAGGCCCAACCCTCTCCTGCAGCCTGGTTGCTGACACCCAGGCCCCCAGAGGCCCAAAGCGCCCGCCCTAGGCTCAACCCACCGGCCCGAGGCCCAAACAGCCTGCCTCTGAGCCCCAGGCCCAACTGAGGCCCAAAAAAGTTACTCTGAGTTAAGCAATAAAATGGAAAAAGGAAGACCACATCCTGATCACATCTTCCTGGAGAGTAGACACTGGAGAGGGAGAGAAAGGAATAGTCAGAAACACCACACTAGAAGCTTTGTAAGTCCGTCTTCTGCCTATGACTGATTGGAATACCTAAAATGGGGCTACAGCGTACCCAGTGAATGAGGCTTCTTGCGGAGCCTTTGCAATACATAAAACTATAGGTAGAAACTGGAACCACATCCAGATCTCCAGAGATGAAAAATCTCCACTTGAAAGGACGAGCAGACCAGCCTAGAGTGGCTAGAAGAATAAAAGATACCTCTTGAAAGAAAGACCTACAGGAAAAATGGAGGCAGATGGACTGTTACTACAAGAACAAACAAATCGCTTCCCTAGGAAACATCAAGGCAAGTGGCCAGGTCCTCTCAACGCAAACTCCCTTCCAAGACTAAGATGTGACCACACACATCACCAATGGGGGGAAGTGGGGTAAAAGCAGCAATGAAGCGGCAAGCTAAGCCCTACAATGTTCAGTGGACTTCTGTGGACCCAGTTGGGGACCTGGTTGGCAAGCAGTGTGAAAAGACCTGGAGACTCTTGGGCCCAGAGTCAGTGGCGTGGCCACGGAGGACTCGAGAGGAGAGTGGAGCTACCGGCTGACAGGAAGAGTGGGCATGTGCACAGAAGCGCCCACACTTGCAGATGATACCCACATGACCTGGACGATCGGAGCTCAGAGGAAAGAAGAGGGGGGAAAAAAAAAAAAAAAAGAGGGAGCTGATACAGTCTGATGAACTTGACCTATACCTATGAAGCAGCGCCTCAAAAGAAGGAACAAATCCTCACAGCAAGAAACATTCACACACACCCCACACACACAGAGTGGACGGAGATGGGCAACTTGGTCACTGGATACTCAAATGGGGAGGGGGGGAATACAAAGGCAAGAAGTGACTGGCTTACAAGCTTTCAAGAGGGAACCTAGTGCTAGGGAGCACGGCGGAAGGCAGAATCTCCAGTAGGTACTATTCAATCTGTCTGGGCGGAGCTGATGAAAGGAGATACAGATGGGTAACTCCGTTGATACTGTAGTGAATAATGCTTATCAGGACGGACTATGAGAGTTGGAAATGCAAAGGTAGACGTTTTGGAACAAGGAAGGGAGTAATTAATTCTCCAGGATAGGTGCGGAGATCTATGGGACCATCAACGGAGAAGAGCCGGGAGCGGGACCCTACCCAGAGAAACAGAGATGCCTGAGATAGAGACAGAGACGATGACGTGGAGTGATGAAGCGGCTGGGGACTTTGGAACCAGAGAGGGAAAGGGACTGTGGGCCGAAAACTGGGGAGGGGGGTAGATGAAGTATAGGGGACGGGTTTCTGGGATATACCCTTTGGGTGGTTGATGATGCATGGAGGGGGATTGGAACCATGGCAGTGAGATGATATACGATGGAATGAATATAAAACTATATATATAAAAAAAAAAAAAACATATACCAAACCCAAACCCACTGCCATCGAATAGATTCCGACTCATAGCGACCTGTCAGTTTGTGGTACTGTGGTTGTTGCTTGTTGCTGTGATGCTGGAGGCCATGCCACTGGATTTTAAATACAGCAGGGTCACCCAGAGTGGACAGGTTTCAGATAAGCTTCCATGCAAAGACAGACTAGGAAGGAAAGGTTTAGCCACTGAAAACCTTATGAATAACAGTGGGACACTGTCAGATATTTCCAGAGTATTGAATATTAAAATATGAATGTTGTTGTTGTTACTGAGTGCCATCCAGTTTGTTCTGACTCATAGCAACTGTGAATAGGGTTTCCAAGGTGCGGCTGGTGAGTTTCAACTGCCAAGCTTGTGGTTCAAACCAACACTAGAATACTGTCTGACAGAGTGTCAGAAAAAAAGCCCCTCATACTGGAAGGCACTCAAAGTACAACTGGGGAAGAGCCGCCTCCTCAAAGTAGGAGTTGACCACGATGAGTAATGCTTTTGGGACCTTCATTTGCTGATTCACAATTGAAAATGAGGAGAAACTAATGTAAACATCCATTAATAATTGGATCTTGGAATGTATGAAGTATGAATCTAGGAAAATTGGAAGTTGTCAAAAATGAAATGTATACAGACTGATATCCTAGGCCTTAGTGCACTGAGATGTACTGGCATTAACAATTTTGGATATGGCAATCATATGCTGGGAATGACAAACTGAAGAGGAATGATGTCACATTCATCATAAAAAAGACTGATCTTGAAATATAATGCTGTCTGTAACAGGGTAATACCCACATGTCTACAAGGAACACTGACTTAACAACAACAAACAAGGAAGGCCCATTAATACTACTATTATACAAATTTACACACTAACCACTAATGTCAGTGATGATGAAATTAAAGAATTGTACCAATCTTTTCAGTCTGAAACTAATCGAACATGCAATCAAGATGTGTTGATAATTTCTGGTGACTGAAATGCAAAGACTGGAAACAAAGATCAGTAGTTGGAAAGTATGGCCTTAGTGATAGAAATGATGCTAGAGATCTCATGATAGAATTTTGCAAGACCATTAACTTCTTCATTGCAAATACCTTTATTAAACAACATAAAATACAACTATGCACATGGACATCACCAGATAGAAATCAAATTGATGACATCTGTGGAAACAGATGGTAAAAAGCTTCATATCATCAGTCAAAACAAGGCTAGGGACAGACTGTGAAACAGACCATCAATTGCTCATATGTAAGTTCAAGCTGAAGCTGAAGAAAATTAAAACAAGTCCACAGAGCCAAAATATGATCTTGAATCTATCCCACCTGAATTTAGAAATCATCTGAAGAACAGATTTCATAACGTAATGACTGGAAACCAGGAGAACTGTGGGATGATATCAAGATCATCTTTCAGAAAGAAAGCAAAAGGTCATTAAGAAGACAAGTAAGACATTAAAGACCAAAATGTATGTCAGAAATGACTGACGTGTTTTTTGACTGTGTTTTTCATCACAGTTTTTGACTATATTTTCAGCATAGAGATGCTAAAGCAAATGGAATGAGGAGGGAAAAGAATTGAACAGAAAATTTCAAAGGACAGCTAGAAAAGACAAAGTTAAGTATTATAACGAAATGTGCAAAGACCTGGAGTTAGAAAACCAAAAGGAAAGAACACATTCATCATTTCTCAAACTGAAAAGAGTGGAAGAAAAAATTCAAGTCTCAACTTGCAATACTGAAGGACGCTATGGGCAAAATATTGTATGATGGAGAAAGCATCAAAAGAAGATGGAAGGCTGAAATGGAGCCAGAGATGAGGACGTGGA
>NW_006408519.1:60734467-60739523 GCF_000296735.1 Chrysochloris asiatica
ATGTTCAACCATTTCAAGAGGTAGCAAATGTTCAAAAGTCAATGATTCCAAAGGAAGAAGTCCAAAGTGCACTGACTGCATTGGCAAAGAACAAGGCTCCAGGAATTGATGGAATAGAAATTGAAATATTTCAAAAAGCAGAAGCAGCACTAAAGGCACTCATCTATGCCAAGACATCTGGCCAACTGATAAGAAAATAAACTCAGATACGCTGCTAATTTTCCCCAAAATTAATGTGGGGGGCGGATAGTAAGATGACAGAATCAGAATGTGATTCCCAGCAGCCTGGAACTGAAGTTAAACTCTTCACCTCTGCACTAAACCAGATCTTGAATGGAAGCAGGCCTCCAGTACCACTGCGGAGAGGTGTGTATTTATAGGCAGTGTCCCAAGCAAAGCGAAAGATCACCTTGTTAAGTCTACTTACAGAGCACAGCTTTAGGAAGATACCACCATCCACAGGTTATGAAATGGTCTGACTTATGAAGCAAATGTAGTCAGGGATATCAATCTAAGAATTAATAAATGGTATCTGGAGTTTTCAAAACTTGAGAGCAGTCATTCAAGATGCAGGTATTGGTCTCTACTTATGCAGAGTAAAAGTTAAAAAAAGGAAACCAAAGCCTTAAAGAAGAAACTAGTCTACAGAACTAATCCTCTACACAAAGCACAGTCTCATCTACCCTAAGACCAGAACTAGATAGTGTCCAGCTACCACTACTTACCATTCTGATTGGCCTCACAACAGAAGGATCCTGCTAGAATGGGAGAAAAATGTAACACAGAACCTCAAATTCTTACCCAAAATCCGGACTTTTAATGAACCAGTTGTAACTCCTGAGGTCACCTTAGCTAAATAAGATAGGGTCAAAAAATAGGGAATATCACCATGAGTACTACGCTTCCTTCAAAGTCACCTACAAGAGACCAAACAGCAAACAATTACTTTAATACAAGGATGAGTAGGTAAGGGGACCTCAAGGGAACCTAGATTACTGGAAATGAAACAACCAGAACAGAAATAACAAGAATGTAACTAATGTTAGGTAACAATTGTGTAGACCCTATTGAATGGGACTAAGTAAAGCTTCATAAAAAACACAATAAAATACCACTTAAAAAATAGAAGTCATTAAACAAGTCCATGTGACTTAGCAATGCTCCAAAGCTAAGAACTGGTAGAAATTAGTCTACAACCCAGCCTCCTTCCCAGGGAATTTCCTTTCCATTAAGCCAATATGACAAGGCATTGTGAGCATGAAGTGAACTACATGGCAAAACCAAACGTATTTAAACCTCTACCTAGGAGTCCTGGTGTGGTGCTGTGGATTAACGCAATGGACTGCAAAGTCGGATGAACCTCAAGGTCAGTGGTTCAAGCTTACCAGCCACTCCTTAGAAACCCTATACAGGGTCACTATGGGTCAGAACCAACTTGATGGCACTTAATAACAACAACAAATGGAGTACTGAACTCCTGGTATGGTGCTATAGGTCAACAGTTCAAACCCACCAACTGCTCTTCAGAAACCCTACACAGAATCACTATGAGTTGGAAGTGACTCAATGGCACTTAACAACAACAGTGGAGTGGTGTCTTCTAAACTGTGTTACGTGGAGAACAACTCCGTAGGGAGACTAGGTTCAGTCTGAGCTGGACTGAGAAAACCTAATAGAGAAGCTAGAACTGTTCTCTCCTGGGAAAAGTGAGCTGCCCCATTGGAGTCCCTTAAGAAGAAGAGTGAAGAATAGAGACTAAAAAGCCTGGTCACTCAAATACCTCAGTTGTTTTTTAATGTTTACATTTATTTACTGTTTCCCACATGTAAATCCTAAGTAAGAAAGACACGCTGAGTTCCAAAAGCTTACTATCCATACGATGCTACATTTTCATTCTTGTCACAATTAATATAGCTAAATTTGAATTGTTTCCCGTGGATTTGAAAAGGTAGTTGGATGCTGTGTATAGATGTGGACCAGGTGATAAAGGACTATTGGAAGGAGCGAACCAGGAATGCCTTTCTCTTGTTTACAGGGCACTGAACTGTGTTTATGTTTCTTACGTTATCTCACTCAGTCCTCAACCAGCTCCACCAAACAATATTCTTAGTTTTATGTCACTCAAAAATGTTTAAGGTTACATAGTTGGTTAAAGGCAAAGTACAACAAGTTCTTCTTTTTTTAGATAGCTTTAGGTCAGTCAGAACTATCCTGTTAGGCTTTTGACTTCTTCAGGTTACGATGACAAAACTGCCCTACCTCCCCCAAACATGCCCGTACCACAGTCCCTGGAATGTGTGAATATATTACCTTCCACAGCAGAGGGTAAAGTCTTTGGGTGACACAAAAAAACAGTGTTCAACTACTAGGTGAAAATTGCCAGTTCATATCTACCCAGAGGTACTTCAGTACACAGGTGATCTACTTGGTCACAAAAGTTTATAGCCTTGGAACAAAGAGTTACACCCTCTCAAGATTCTGGTTGCAGTATTAAAGGATTCTACGAACAAAATATTAAATAATGCAGGAACATCAAAAGAAGATGGAAGGAATACAGTCACTGTACCAAAATTAGTTCCATTTCAGGAAGGAGTATATGATCAAGACCCCATGGTACTGAACTAAGAAGTCTAAGCTGAACTGCAGGGATTGGCCAAAAACAAGGCTCCAGGAATTGGCAGAGTATTGATTGAGATGTTTCAACAAATGGATGCTACAGCCATCGATGCCATAAAATTTAGAAGACAGTTAACCTAACTAACCAACTAGAAGACATCTGTATTTGGAATGTGCCATTCCAAAGAAAACTGATACAACAGAATGTGGAAATTATCAAACAATATCATTAATATCACATGCAAGCAACATTTTGCTAATGGCAAAAATGGCTGCAGCAGTACATCTACAGAAACGGCCAAAAACTCAAGCCAAATCCTGAAGAAGGTGTAGAATGAGGGTTACCACTGCTGATGTCAGATGGATCACAGCTGAAAGCAAAGAATACCGGCAAGATGTTTACCTGTGTTTTATTGACTGCACACTGGTATATGACTATGTGGAGCAAAGAAATTATAGATTCCATGACAAAGAATAGGAATTACAACACTTAATTGTTGTCATGCAGAACCTGTACATAGACCAGGAAGCAGTTGTTTGAACAGAATAAGGGAATATTATGTGGATTAAAATCAGGAATGATGTTCTTCAGGATTGCATTCTTTCACCATATTTATTTAGTCTATATGCTGAGCAAATATTGAAGAAGCTGAACTATATGAAAAACTACACAGCATTAGAATTGGAGACTCATTTAACAACCAGGGATTTACAAATGATATAAATCTTGCTTGCTGAAAGTGAAGAGGACTTAAAGCATTGATGAAGATCAAAAGCTTTATCTTTCAGTAAGGATTATATTTCAACATACAGGAAACAAAAACCCTCACAAGTGGACCAATAAACAACATAATGATAAAAGAAGAAAGCTTGACATTGTCAAGGATTTCATTTTACTTGGGTCCCCAATCAATGCCCATGGAACCAACATCTAGCACTGGGTGTGGTGCTGTGGGTTAATGCACCAGAATGCAAAGCCGTTTGAACTGCAAGGTTGACGGTTCAAGCTCACCAGATGTTCCTTGGAAACCCTATCTAGAGTAGCTATGGTTCAGAACAAACTCGATGGCACTTAACAACAACCACCAAGGTTGCTGCAAAAGATCTCTTTAGCATATTAAAGAGCAAAGATGTCACTCAGAGCATTAGGGTGCACCTGACCCAAGCCATGGTATTTTCAATCACCTCATAAGCTAGACAATGAATAAGGAACACATAAGAACTGATGCCATTGAATTTGGTACAGGCAAAGAATATTAAATATACCAAGGGCTGCCAGAAGAACAAGCAGATTAGTCTTGGAAGGAATACAGCAAGGATAGTGAGACTTCATCTCATGTGCCTGGACATGTTATCAGACCCGACTAGTCTCCGGAGAAGAACACTACATTTAGTACAGCAGTGGATGAACAAAACAGAGGAAGATACTCAATAAGATGGACTGACAAAGTAGCTGAAACAGCAGGCTCAAACATAACACTAATTGTGATGATGGTACAGGACCTGGTGCAGTGTTCCATTCTTTGAGCTTGACCCAATTCTATGTATCTAACTACAATATCAGCTGCAAAAAGAAAAACTCAGCCCTGTATTCTTTTCGTGTATTGTTTTCCACTTCATCTATCTGGTAATTTTATTGCATGTTACAAAAACACTGAACAGATAAAAATTATAGATCGATCAGTCTCTGGGGGTGCAGTGGTTAACACTCTCCTGCTAGCAAAAAGTGGGCTGCTGTGTACAGATTTTCACAGCCTTGGAAACCCTCTAGATAGTGTTACTCTGTCATATATGGTCACTAGGAGTCATACATATATCTTGTTGTTGTTGTTGAGTGCCGTCAAGTCATTTCTGACCCATAGCGACCCTGTATAGGGTTTCCGAGGAGCAGCTGGTGAGCTTGAACCACCATACTTGAAGTGCAAACCGGCTTTGCAGTCTGGCGGATTAACTCACAGCGCCACATATACATACATATATATAAGCCCTCGAGGTGCAATGAGTGAAGAGTTGGGCTGCAAGTCCAGCCACTATGCAGTAGAGATAAGGCTGTCTGGTGGGGTAAAACCCTAGGAAGCATTTCTACTGCGTCCTATAGGGTCACTATGAGTCGGAATCCACTCAATATGAGTGGTTTACATATAATTTTTTTTCTTAATTAAAAGTCAGAAACAACAAACAAGATGGCGGATCAGGTGGACGTATAGCAGAGAGCTCCGCCAACAACAACACAGAATACTTGACCAAGCAGGTTTAAGGGCTGGTCCCAGAACTCTGAACTGCATATAAAGGAATACTTAGAAGGTTGGAAGGCTCACAGCTGGGGGAATCTGTGGCAGAAGCAAGAAATCTATTGCTTTCTAGTCCAGGACGCTCGGCTGCTTCAGGAGCCGCCATCTTGGGTGAGACCACGTGGGGAAAGGATCGGAGCGGCCACAGA
>NW_006408519.1:60742818-60749380 GCF_000296735.1 Chrysochloris asiatica
AAAACACTGGATCACAAAGTCAGCGGTTCGAGCCCACCAGCTACTTGGTGGGAGAAAGATGAGGCTTTCTGTTCCCGCAAAGATTCACAGCCTCAGAAACCCTAAACAGGGTTGCTTTGAATCGGAACCGACTCGGCGACACCAAGCCCTACGCTGCATACAGCTCCAATATAAAGTAAGATTGAGCAAAATGCTGGTGTGAGCACAATTCGTTCGGTGGGTAAGAATGGCTTGCATCCTCAGGGTCTCCCGAGATCACGAAAACAGCAACAACTCCTGCTGCTTTGCTACCGCCATCAGCGCTCGCAACACACAGCTAGGCGTGTACAGAATAAGGACAGTGCGGATGCCGCACGACGTACAGTCAAATAAAACACGCCAACCCAGAGCTCACAACTAACCAACAGTAGGGTAGTTCCCATCTAGACTCTCTGCCCCACCTACTGGCAAAAGGCATCAGCCCCACCCCCTTATTATGGCCCCGCCATATTGGGCCCCGCCCCACGCCTACGCCAAGACCTGCCCACCGCGTCGCTGGAGTACTTCCCACGAGTCCCTCTCACCCGTCTGAGTTGCTCCTGCTGCTGCAGTTCCGAGAACCTTTCCAGTGCGTTTGCAAAGCCACCTGGGCGAGCTCGAGGTTCTGCAGAATTAGAACTCTCGCTTCCGGAGCCACTCTGAGTACCCGAGCCTCTAAAAGGCCGGGAGAAAACAAACACTTGGAGGAAACGACTCTCGGCACCCATGGTGCGGGTCCAACACAGCGCCGCCATAACTGCTGCACAACCTTTGACCTTTGACTCCCGTCGCAAGCGCGCTGGTCGCAGGCGGAGCGACCAAAGGCCCGCCCAGTTGCTGCAGATCGCGAATTGCAAAGGGCATGCCGTTGTTGATGCTTGTAGTACTTATAAAATTCAAGGAGTAAAGGAGTGGTCTGGACAGTTTCGGACTGACAGCCATCTGCTCAGTTTGCGTGGAAAACGTATTTGTCTCGCAGGGATGTTACTTCTCTGATCCTTTGATGTATGTAAGTTCTAGTAATGAGACAGTTTCCCCTGTCTCCTGAATGCTGCCTCTTCCATCCCCCATCCCTGCCAGAAGGCCATCTGGGTAGTTACCCTATTAAGAATCAGAACCCCATACTTTCTGATTCTACTTCTTTCTCTGTACCATTTATCACTTTCTAGTATATAATATGGACTTCTTGTGTGGCGAGCCACAGGGTCGGCAGTTCAAACCCACCTGCTGCTCCTTGGAAACCCTATACAGGGTCTCTATGAGTCGGAACCAACTCGACAGTACTTAACAACAGTATATATAGTAGGTACAGGGGTGTAATTATCACCTTTTATATGGGAGACCCAAATAGTTTTCCAGCCAATGTACTTCAGGTGGTAGCTTGTATGTTGTTGCTACAATGCGGAACATTTATTTATGAACAGAACTTCCAGACTAAGATTGAGAAGAAAGACCTGGCAATCTACTTCCAAAAGTCAGCCAATAAAATACAAACATCTTATGACCCAGCAATCCCTCTACTGAGTATACAGCCACAAGAAATACGATCCAGAAGGCAAATAAATACATGCACACCAATGTTAATAGCAGCACTATTTACAATAGCAAAAAGATGGAGACAGCCTAAGTGCCCATCAGTGGAAGAATGGATAAACAAACTGTGGTACATACACACAATAGAATATTATGCTACCTTTGAGAATAACAATCTGCAAAACATAACATTGATGAACCTGGAAGACATTTACTGAGTGAAATTAGTCAATCACAAAAGGACCAATAGTGCATGAGACCATTATTATAAAAACTTTAGAAAAGTCTTCCATACTAAAAGAAACATTCTTTGATGGTTACCAGGGAAAGGAGAGTAATACACTGGCTAGAGGGTAGACACATGTTAGCTCAGGTGATAGGGAGGGCAATATGCAAGGATTGAGAGGGCTATAAACATGAAAAGTGAGGGTGGCAGATGAACAATGAAAACAGAAGACTTAGGGAGTTATGCATGGGATAAATGAGTAGAGGTAAATAGTGATTTAAACACAAACGTAGAACATTATTCTGTGTAGTAGACACATGGATGGAGACATAGGCTGAATGGATAACGAAATAAAAAGAAAAATGTGTTTGGCTGTATTATGGATATTGGTTTCCCCTGATTACTATTATAAAATAGACATGTGTGGTAGAAATAAATATTGGGAATTATAATTACAGAACACTTGCAAGTCCATCTTCAGCCTATAACTGATTGGATTTGCTAAAAGGGGAATTGGGATTTGCACAGGGAAATAGGCTTCTTGTTAAGCCTTTGTAGAGTATGGGGCATAGGGGAATCCTGAGCCCAACCCAAAACTGCTGGAAGAACAGAATATTCTTATTGAAAGGAAGACCTATAGAAAAAAAGTAGACTGTTTGGCTATTTGAATATCAAGGAAAGTGTTGATTTTGGAGGCATCAAGGAGAGAAACAGCAGGCCATCAGGGGGAATTTCCTGCTAGGACTGAAACTCAAAGGGGATCCTCAAGCAGTCTAGTATACTCACTGCTGACCACCTGGGACAGCTTGTGAGTGGAAGTGGGGGAAATGCAGCAGTGAGGACAGGCTGAGTGTGGCCATGTTCCATTTATACCTGTCCACCTCAAGATGAAAGAAGAGGAAGGGCTGGTTGGTCTGAAGTATAGGGAGATGTGTGAACTCCCAAGCCCATGAACACTGACCTAGTCACCGGGGGCTAGAGCTGAGAGTGAAATGGCTAGCTAGTCTGAAGTGCAGAGAGGCATTCATGAAGTCCCAAACTTGTAGCTAGGACCCATTTGACTTAGCTTGGATGGCTAGCTGACCAGAATTTGACCAGATGAAGATACAAATGCCTGATACTGTGAGCAAATGTAAATTGCTACAGTTTGGTGAACTGGACTTTGGCTTATGAATGCAGTTGTGCAAAATTTCAGCGGGAATAGCAGGATTTTTCCTATCAGGAACAAGCCTGTTTCCTCAGTGTACTGGCCTGATAGGGATGGGCAATGTAGACATTGGCTATCAAAAATAGGGGTTCTGTAAAGGCACAAAGTGGTTGCCTTATAAACTAAGTGTCCTTAGTTTCAGAACAAGGGCTGTAAGGTAGAATCCTCACTGAATAGTTTTCCTCTTCTCCAGATGAATCTGGCAGAAGGGGTTAGGGGATGACGGTGATAGGATGTTATTGAAGATTCAGTTATGAGTTACTCTTTGCAGGATTGTCATAACTGTAATTGTACAAGATGTATAACTAAAATGGGGGAGTAGTTAATCTTTCATTTCAGGAACAGATGATGCCAGGACCATCAAGAAGGAAGAGCATGAATGGAGCGTGAGATCCTACCTAGAAAAGCAGGTAACAGCAGAGATGATGACAGAGGCAGTAGTGTGGAGGGATAGAGTAGCTGTGGGCTCTAGGCCCATGGTCTGAGTAAGGCTGTATGCCTTCAGGCAGGAGACTGGTTTGCAGAATCTGCCCTTAGGATATTTAAGTGAATATATGCTTATTTTTTAATATGTGTGCAAATATTTTTGCTTTGTTCATTTGTGAAATATAAGATGTAAAAGGGAAGGTACAGGGAGGAAGGAGGATAACTGTTGTAGGGAGGGGATGGTAATCACTGAGATGAAACAAAGCATATAATTTGTGGAATGTAAAGCTAATGACCTTATCTGTTAACCTTCACTCAGTTCACAATATAAACTTTTTGAAAACAGTCAGCCAATAAAAACTCTGGATCAAAATTATCTGATCTGTAAAAGCAAATAAATAAATGAAGAGAATGGCACAGAACTGGGCAATGTTTTGTTCTGTTGGGCATAGGGTCTCCATGAGTCAAGATCTTACTCTATGGCAGTTTAACAATAATTTCCTTTAATGTCTGTTCTCTCAAACATTATAAACTCCCGTGAGTGCCTGGGTTGGATTACTGGTGTCAGGCATACAGTAAGGATCAAGTATCTGTGAAAATCTGGATTTAGTTTCCCCTTTGCCTCTTCGTCCACCCACTCAGAATGTGCCTAGTATGCACCTCTAGAGACTCCACCTTCATCCTTGATTTTTCTGGGTCCACATTCGTATCATTTCTCAGTAGTTGGTCACACTCCTTAAAACTATTCTTGTAGGGAATTACCCAAGCAAGGTGAAGTTTCCCTCTTAGCACATTTCCTCTGACCATTAATGTAGTCTTGTTGTTATGTGCCATGGAGTCGGTTCCGACTCATAGCGACCCTGTACAGGGTTTCTGAGGCTGTAAATCTTTACGGGAGCAGAGAGTCTCATCTTTCTCCCGCGTAACAGCTCGTAGTTTCAAACTGCTGACCTTTCAGTTCGCAGCCCAATTGGTAATCACTACGCTACCAGAG
The DNA here is from genome assembly GCF_000296735.1 of Chrysochloris asiatica. Classification (NCBI taxonomy): domain Eukaryota; kingdom Metazoa; phylum Chordata; class Mammalia; order Afrosoricida; family Chrysochloridae; genus Chrysochloris; species Chrysochloris asiatica. Next base: position 60,747,223 of record NW_006408519.1, read on the forward strand.
CTCCTTGCTCTGTAGTCTTACTGTGGTATAAAGTCTAAAATTAAGATTTAGTATTAAGTGTAGTGGAGTCCTGGTGTGGCGCTGTAGGACCAGCACTGGACTACTATCCGCAATATTAGCAGTTCAAACCCACCAGCTGCTCCACAGAAACCCTATGTGGATCGCTATGACTTGGCACCAACTAGATGGCACTTAACATTAAGTGCTACTTTAACAACTGGTAAAATCAAGAGGGCATTAAATGGTCTCACCACAGTTCCCCTTCCCCTCTCTTCTCGTCAATAAATCCACCTGGGCAAGCAATCTTCTTTATGACAAGGACAAGAAATATAAAAGATGTGGCACTGTAGGATAAGCCATGGACCACAAGGTCAGTTTGAACCACAAGGTGGCCGCTCCTTGCAAATCCTATACAGGATCGCTATGCGTCAGAACCGACCTGACGGCATGGTATGGCGCTGCTGGTTAAAGGACGGACTGCAAGTTTGGTTTGAACCGCAAAGTCGAGGGTTAAGTTCACCAGCTGCTTCTTCAAAACCCTCTATAGAGTCGCTATGAGTTGAAACTGACTCGACAGCACTTAAGAACAAACAACAATCCCAGAACAGTGAATTTCAGTTCCCTGTTTTGTCCACAGAATTGTTCAAATAAGGCAAATACATCCTCCCATGGGAACCAGGGCTCACCCAATGCTGTTAGTACAAAGTCTGCTTTCCCCAGCTCCTGCTGGTTCATTCCAAAGTGCAATCAATCCCTATGCAGCGCAGCATGCCTTGTCATGTCCTCCCTGACACTGTATGTGACTGACGAATTGTCTCTCTTACTTGTACAGTATTGGGTGTCATGTACTGGACTATCCCCAAAATCCTCGGGAGGAAATCCCTTTCGCAGACACTGGGTATAGGGTGCAAGAACCTCCTATGACACAGAATTACCCTATAGAGGTTTTCTTGGCCGTAACCTTTACAGAGGCAGATTACCAGGTCCCTTGATCCAGGGAGCAGGCTAGTGGGTTTGAGTTGCCAACCTTCCAGTAAACAACCCAGCACTTTACCATTGTACCCCCTAAGCTCCTTATCCTGACCTAATATGTTAAGTGTTGAGTGAATTCCAACTCATAATGACCCTGTATGGAGTTTTCAAGCAGCAGTCGGTGGGTCTGAACTGCTGACCTTGAGGTTAGCCATCCAGTGCTTATCCTACAGCACCACACCAGGACTCCACATCCTGACCTTAAGCAAGCCAATTTAATGATGCTGATTTGGTTTCTTCATTCATAAAACCAAGCTATTATCCCTTGTGCTAAATTTAAGAATGTGATATAAACTGAAGTACATCAGAATCTACACAACAAATGTAGTTACTAAGGTCCCCATCTCTAAATCCAATAGGTATTTCAGGTCCTGTTTCAACCAGATACATTCCTTGAGGACTGTGGCAGCATGCATTTTGGACAAGCCCTCTAATTGTTAATGTTTTTGTTGATGATGTATACTTACAGAATAAGTCGGATATTATCTTCTTTCATCTACTTTTCTTGAAGATTTCAGGCAGTGTTCTTAAATAGTAATTAACACTAATGAACACATTTGTTGTTGTTAAGAGCCATGGAGTCAGTTCTGACCCACAGCAACCCTATATAGGATTTCTGAGGAGCGGCTGGTGAGCTTGAATGGTCAATCTTACAGTTCAAAACAACCTTGAAGTCCACATTAACCCATAGCACCATACCAGGACTCCAGTAAACACATTGTTGTTGCTGTTGTTAAGTGCCATCGAGTTGGTTCTGACCCATAGCAACCCTGGTACAGGGTTTCCAAGGAGCAACTGGTGAGCTTGAACCACCAACCATGTGGTTCAAATGACTTTGCAGTCCAGCACATTAGCGCACAGCACCACACTAGGACACATTGTTGTTGTTAAGTGCCGTCCAGTTGATTCCGACCCATAGCGACCCTGTATAGAGTTTCCAAGGAGCAGCTGGTGATTGAACCACCGACCTTGCAGTTAAAACAACTTTGCAGTTTGATGCATTAGCCCACAGAGCCACACTAGGACTCCTTTAGACACTTATATTTCTTTATTTTAATGTTTTATTGTGGATTATGTGATAGTGTACATGGGAAAACATTAGCTTTACATTCATCCTATCGTATAT
>NW_006408519.1:60749748-60758721 GCF_000296735.1 Chrysochloris asiatica
AGACAGATTGGATACTACTCAGTGGAGAGTCTACTTTCCTCTACGCCCTCATTCTAGGTTCCCTCTTGAAAGCTTGTAAGCCAGTCACTTCTTGCCTTTGTAGCACCCCCCCCACACACACACACACACACATTTTGGGTAGCCAATGTCCAAGGTGCCGATCCCTGTCTACTCTGTGTATGGAGGGGGTGGGAATGATCCTTGTTATAAAGATTTGTTCCCTCTTGTGAGCTACTGCATCCATAGGTGTAGGTTAAGTTCATCAAATTGTATAGACACTAATATTTCGTAATAGAATGCAATGTAAGATAAAACAAAGTAAATTTGCATCAACTGACTTCTGATTATGACTTTAGTAGAGCATCAGAAGCATTATGTGGTTTTCGGATTTCCTTCTTTCAAATGAGACTATACAGGACTGAGCAAGTCCACAAGGGGGTACCCTTTTCTTACATGCTTGTCTGCACAAGTGTCAACAGTAACGTCTACATAACAGCAGTGTTTCCACATTGTCCTGGTGCCTCAAGGATTCAGGGATCTACTTCTTCTCACTGTACCTTTATTCTCACTTGAACAAAAACACAGACCTCTACTTTATAGCTTGAAAAGTGTTAGTATGCTTTCACAAAATGACAGTAGTAATGATAGAGGTTAAGGAAATGGTTGAAACTAGTTCAAATTCTAGCTTTACCTCTGCAGCAGCATCTGTAAAATAGGAACACAACACAATATGGACCTTTCCACATCCAAAATATAGAACATCTGGAGAGAAGTTTATAATGCACAGTAAACACACAAAAATATCCATACCCAAATTATAGAATTTTTATTGTTTCCAAATACTATACAAAACAAAAAATAATCAACAGTGTGTATATCTTGATGAACATATCCAGAAATAATGAGCTCAAATTAAACATGTTTCCCCCCTGATATTTCAATGTTTACTTTTGAGTTGTTAAGAGGATAATCTAATTAAGGATTACTGTTCTCTTCCGTTCATTACTTTGGCCTTATAAGCATGAGAATTCCTGCTTCTCTTCCCAACAAACTCACTAAATTAAGGATATTCCTTTGTAAAAAAAAAAAGAATCTCTTTTCAAAGTTTCTCTTTTCAAAGTTATTTTCTCTTAATGACACATTTTCTTGGGTCCTTAAAGATCTGGGATTTCACTCTCAAGTTTCTGTTTTCTTTTGGTGCCAAATACAAAATAAAACAAGGTAAACAAAACCTCTGTCTGGTATTCTCAGTGACTGCTAGTTCACAATTTTTAAGTATCTGTGAATTCATAATATTGAATCTGCCACAAAAGTAATTTTGAATATTTCTAAATCTATACGTTAATTTTTCTAGATTTCTCCACACTCTACTTATTATACTTCTTGAAGGGACAGAGTGCTTTAAAATAAATCATTTAAAATCATGTCATTTCTAGTTAGGGTAGGCAAATGCCTAGAAAAGTGAATCCAGTTTCTCCTTTGACAACTGTATGCAGGACACACCGACATCGTAATTCTCAGCCCCAGTTCTATTGTGTTTCTTTTATATGGACAGTAAAGAGATTTGAAGATACTTCACCTAACTTAAACTGTGATCTCACTCCATTATGCTTTGTGGAAAATACAGAAACTGGTCAGGACATCCAGAGAAAATATGATGAAGAGCTGGGGATCAAAAAAATGAAAAACTTGTAAGACTTCCTTGTTAAGTGCCATCGAGTTGGTTCCAACTTATAGTGACCCTGTCCAGGGTTTCCGAGAAGCAGCTGGTGGGGTTGAACCTCCAATCCTGGGGTTAGCAGTCCAGTGCTTATCCTTCAGCACCACACCAGGACTCCATTATCAGACTGTTGGTGTTATTAAGTGTTGTCAAGTTATTCCAATTCAGCGATCCTATACAGGGTTTCCAAGAAGCAGCTGGTGGATTTTGACTGCTAACTTTGTGATTAGCAGTCCAATGCTTACCCTATAGTGTCACACTAGGGCTCCAATAAGAAAGGCTGATACAAGAATAACTTGACAGTTATGTTGAATCATTCCAAGATTTTTATAAAAAGACCGTTCTACAGAACCATTCTTAATGATTCAGTAACCAGCTTTAAAGCCTCTAGAAGGAAATTAATATTTAGAGTATTTCAGTCTGATACCAGTAAGCAGTGATTGATTTCAAGCTGATGGTTAAAAACAAACAAACAAACAAAAAACTGCCTTCATGTTTAGCATAGACACCAGGTGATTCTTTAATGCAACAAGCTATTTTCAGACCACTAGTCTCAGAATATAGATTGAGACCTACACTACTGATACACAAAATTTATTAAGCTTTTTACATGTAATTTAGCAGAGTTTCAATTGCATCTAAAGTGCTAACAACAAAGCTCTAGTGATCAAGAATGGTAGTGTTATTTTATAATAATCAACACTGTGGCTTTTCAAATTTGGTTTTTATAAGGTAATTGATCCTAAAGTAAATCATCTAATCATGCTTTTAAAAAAATGTTCTAGGTCATTCCAAGCTTGGCAATTCATATTTGGTATAAATAATAATAAACAATCACAACTTGATAAACAATAAATACAACATTGTAGGCCAGAACAACAAAGGAAAAGATGGTGATCAGTAGTTACTAGAATTAAGAGAGTACCTTGGCCTCTAGACAGACATGCCAGAGGCTTTCATTCATTCAACCCTAACACTCAGTTTTCAAAGTAGGGGGCAATGTCTACAATATCATTTATAGTTTTTATCACAATGAAAAGAAGTAAGTCGGAAGTGATGAGTTGGGTGCTTTTTTGGGGGGTGGGGGCCGGGTTGTTGAATGCATTACATCCTCAGATTCAGGAGTTAATCACCAACTCCTTAGTAGAAAAAAATGTCGTGATTATTTTTGTAACTTTGTGTGCTTCTTTTGGTAAAGGGTGCTAAATGAATCAAACAGACAGCAATATTTTTTCCTAATGTGACTGATTTGAGCATTTTTACAGCTAAAAAATGTCAGGTTTCTGAATTAAACATTTAACAAGAAAACTCATATTTTAACCTATGGACAGATACTACAATATACTTTGTTCTGAATATTATCTTGTGAATTTGCCTCTGAAATTAAGATTTTAATCTGATGAAGAATTAATTGATACAAGTGCCACGATAAACAATACACTAAAATTCTCTGCTGTCATTTGAAGATAAACAAAAAATACAGAGTCTCACTCTCACGACACCTAGTATTCTGAATTTCTGTGCATTTTATCACTTACAAAACTATACCAATTTGGATGTAGAACTGATTTATTTAGTCCAGCGTATTCATAATATTTAGAAGATAAGTACCTTTTTCAAAATCAGTGTTTATTCAAAATAATTTTTTTTTGGTAGCTGACAGTTCTTCCCTTAAAGGTAAAGAATACTATGCCAAAACTTTTAATAACCATAATTTGGAAAAATTAAAGGAACAATTTTAGTTAGGAATCAAATATACAGAGAATCAATGAGGGGAAGGGGATTTTACAGAAGACAAAGATTAAACTGACATCCAGATCCAGAGCAATTGTGTAATGTAGGAAGGAACTGGAATGGCCTGGCAACATTGGAGATCACTCTAGTATTTCCAAGGTACTTTTGATGGTGGTGTCTTAATGCAAGGCTTTAAAGTGTATATTAAAAGATGTTTTCCAGGGACAGAAGAGAAGATATTTAATTTTTTTTTTTTTTTTAAACTCACAAATTATTTGGTCAAAGGCATATCTAAAGCTGAAGAAAGCACATCTGGTAGAAATGCATGGCAATGAATGTTGACAAGATGTGCTTGGATCTCCCTTGCAGCATCTGGCAGTGGGTAGCAGAACAAGGGGAGGAATCACGGGGTCTCCTGGGTCTGCTCAGTAAGAGGCTCCGTACTGGTGGCACTGGCATTTGCTGTTGAGTTCAAGACTTCTCCAAAATCACCCCCAGCAGGCTTGGTTCCCCCTACTTTAGACTTAAAAAAAATTTCAAAAAGGAAAAAAAATCATGAAACATAAATTTAGCTGTCTATGTATAAAAGTTAACTCAATTTTACTTTAAAGAACAAATATATCAGAAATCAACGAGCTCAGTGATTTAATAACAAAACTGTAATTTTCTCTGCTCAAATACTCAGATTGATAAATCGCACCCTACACTCTCTTCCTCCTACCTGCTAGTTGTTCTTCACACGGAACTTTGTCTAAATAACTTTTTAAGACTTATTAATTTAAAATACCTAATGGATTCTCTTTATACTTGAAAAACACTTTATATTTCATCAAATTGTTCATTCAGCTATACTTATTCATAAATATTAAGTAGAAAAACAAATGGATACATATATTTCCCAGTTACAATGTAAGCTTTCTGACCCTTTGTTACAGTGTGGTTCAAAGGTCTACAGAATCAACATTACCTGAGAGCTTGTTAGAAATGCAGACTCCCAGGTACCCAGCCCACCACCTAGTACAAACCAAATTGAAATCTACAGGTCAACAAGATCCCAAGGTGATTAACCATGATAACCATTAAATGTTTGGAAGCACTACTCTCAAGTATCTGACCTGAAGTGTCCATAAACATTAGTTTGAATAAATGTATCTGCCTTGTGCTTGTACAGTATTTTACGCTTTTCAAAGTCCTTACACCTAACATGTCACTTATTCTTACCAATCTGATCTATGTTCTCTCACCACATTACAGCTCATGACTGACCAACAGGACAGCTGGCTACCAGTAACAAACCAGTCAATAGTCAAGAGTACAAGAAGTTCATAGTGGAACTTGAATTTGACCTTGCTTTTTAACCTTGAGTAGCCAGAGACTAGTTAACAGTTAGAAACTAAGTGGAATTCCTTCTCACTCTTTCTGGTCTTCCATTCAAAACCAAGCAGTACTTCTGAACTGTTTGCATAGCATATCCAATATAGTTACTAGATTCATTAAAACACATTCCTTAACCATAAGAAAATGTTAAGAATCTGTAACTGAACATGTTCTAAACTGAAGAACTCCTCCCCCTTACTAGTCCTATCTCTATTTTTTGTTTAACTTCATTTACTAGTAAACCCACTGCTGAGTGAATTCTGACTCATAGCGATCCTACGTAGGGTTTCTGAGACTGTAAATCTTTAACCTCATCTTTCTCCCTTGGACTGGTTGGGAGGTTTGAATCGCTGACCTTGCAGGTAGCAGTCCAACACGTCATTCAGAGTGCTATTACTATTGTTGTTAAGGGCCAATGAGTCGGTTCCAACTCCAAGCAACCCTGTATAGGGTTTCCAAGAAGCAGCTGGTGAGTCTGAGCCACCACCCTTGCAATTCATACTGACTTTGCAGTCCAGTGCATTAGGGCTCCTTTTAAATGGTAGTGTTGCTGCTGTTGTGTGTCATCGAGTCAGTTCTGACTCACAGAATCTCTGTGTAGGGTTTCCAAGAGCAGTTTGTAGATTTGAACTGCTGACTTTGCAGTTAATAGTCCAGAACTTATACTACAACACCACACCCCTCAAATTGCCCAACACAAATTTCCCAGTGTTCCGCAAATGGGTCCCAAAGTTTCAAATATTCCCATCAACCTAAAGGTTTCAATTTATATGATTACATCCCCTAAGAGTCCTTCCCTGTGTGTGCTCTCCCTCCTGCCAATCTAGCCAGGAGTTCTGCGATATGTGCTCATTTCACCCTAGACTTTCCCTTCATAAAGTTTCCCTTCATTTTCATTGATCATTTGACTGTTTGAACATTTTACAGAAACAGTTTGTTGTCTCCCTCCAGTATCTCCAGTGCTTAACAGTTACTGCCTGGTACACATGGCAGATGTTCAATACATGAAGCAATCAAAACTACAGTTACTTACATAGAGACCCAGTGTTTAACGGAATATAAATGCAATTAAGCAAAATTTAATATCACAAGTATATTTTATCACTTTCAGAGACTATTTTTAAACAGTGTGGATAATGCATAGTTTTCAGAAAGCTTATTTAATGCCCTATACATTAAAAAATTATATATTTATCCGATACCTAGTCAAGAGGCTTTCACAATAGAGTTTAATCCTTAATATACAACTACCATAATTATCAGAGTTAGCTTAGAGAGAGAGAAGTGTAAGGGCTTTTATTGCATTTTTTTTTTTTTTTTTTCCCAATCCATCCCTGGGGACATTATACAGCATCAACCACAAACTAGTACAAATTCAACCACAAACTAGTACCAATTCTAGAGAGAGAGAGACAGTTAGCAGTGAATGAGAATTAAATGGCTTTCAGGTGGCCTGTAGTCCTGAGAGTTGGTGATTCTATAGTTTTGAGTATCATCATGAAGATAACAGTTGATGCTGTTGTTAAGTGCCTATGAGCCGATTTCAACTCAGACTGACCCCTGAAAAGGTTTTCTGAAGAGCGGAAGGTGGATTTGAACCACTGATTATACAGTTAGCAGTCCAGTGCTTATCCTACAGTGGCACACCAAGACTCCAAATACAATTTACAAAATATGAAATTAGTAATTATGACAAATAGTTTCTCTCCATTCAAATCAAAGACATAAGTAAAACAATGAGTCTTCAATAATCGCCATGATGGCATTATTTTAAATGATTGTAAATTTCCAATGATTGAGGAGGCTTAAACACTGTCCATTATAAGACATATGAAGGGGCTTCAAAAGTTTGTAGAAGGGGAGAACAAACAAGATGGTGGATCCTGTAGACGTGCAGTGAGGAGCTCCATTAACAACAACACAGAATACTGGACCAAGCAGGCTCAGGAGACGGTGCCAGATCTCTGAACCACTTAAAAAGGAATATTTAGAAAGTTGGAAGGCTTACAGCTAGAGGAATTTGTAGCAGAAGCAAGAAATCCATTGTTTTCTAATTCAAGATGCTCAGCTGCTCCTGGAGCCGCCATCTTGGGCAAGACCAAGCGGGGGAAGGATCAAAGCAGCCTCGGACGCCTGACAGATCACGGAGATAAAGGTGTGGACATTCTTTTTACTTTGGTATCTGTTCATTGGTCTCTCGCTGTCTGTGCACTTCCATTCTGGTGACTAGAGCGGGTACCTGAGCAAGTGGACACCCCAATCCCACCGCTGGAGAGATCTATGATGCATGCACACAGATCTCCTAGAAATTTAAAGTGACAGTTTCCACTTAAAACCAAACGGCAGTGCAAAATGACCACCGCCGGCCCTGAAATGTTTATCACTAGGGAAAAGGCCTGAACAGGGATTGTGGAGCGGGACTGGCAGAATAAAAAGGAACTAGGCCAAAAGTTAAATCCTGAGTTACATCACAATGACCAAGAGTGGCATCTTGAAATTTCTCAGGAAGAAGACTGAAAAGGGAAACCCATCTCCTGATCACATCTACCTGGAGGCAGTCAGAAAGCTTAAAAAATACCAAAATACACAGCCATCTAAGTATTAAGGCCACAGATAACTCCTGAATAGTCCCAAAAAACACAAGCAGATGACCATATCAGCACATGTCCAGAAACGAGATAAAGTAACTGATACAAATGAGCTGGAAGTAGACCTACACTCCATACTGAACAACGGGCAGGCTTTGGAAATGCCAGAGAAGGAATTCAGAAAAATGATTATAAAATGTATCAAAACACTATACAATGGAGTTGAAAAAAATAAGGAGGAAGTCAGGAAAGCGCTACAGGAACAATCAAATTAGATAGATACAGCATTGGAAACAATTCAAAACCTACAGAAAGAGGTCTTTTTAATAATAGAATACCAAAAATGGACAATACACTGAAAGGGCAAAGGAGTAGAATTGAAGAGATAGAAGCCAGAACTAGTGAGCTAGAAGATAAATCTCTCAACAGTACTAAGATAGAAGAGCAAACACAAAAAAAAGGATATCTGAAGAAGGCCTAAGATTCATGTTGGACAACATGAAGAGGAATAACGTAAGAATTATTGGCATTCTGGAACAGGAAGAATCACACAAGTCCACAGAGGAGATAGTTGAAGAGCTACTGGAAGAAAAGTGTACTAACATTCTGAAAAGTGAAAAGATAAGCATTCAAGAAGCTCAACAAACCCCAGGAAGACAATCACTAAGACATATAATAATCAAGCTCTCCAAATTCAAAAGATAAGGACAGAATCCTGAAAGCAGCTAAGGAAAAGAGAAGTGTTAACATACAAAGGCCAGCAAACCAGAGTAAGCTCAGACCTCTCAACAGAAACCATGCAGGCAAGAAGGCAATGGGGAGATATATATAAAACCCTGAAAGAAAAAAACTGCCACCCAAGAATCCTCTACCCAGCAAAGCTGTCAATCAAATACAAGGTGTAATCAAAACATTCCAAGATAAACAAAAGCTAAGGGATTTTGCCAAAGCCAACCCTGCTATGAAAAATATCCTAAAGGACATTCTGTGAACTGAGAACCGAACAGACAACAACCAGAGAATGATGTACGTGGCAGGATCACCCTGATCTCAATCAACAAAGAACAGAATAAAATTATAAGAACAGAGGATCTGGGAGGTCAGTCTATGATCAAAAACAAGTACAATGTGAAAGAAGGTAAACACAGAGGAACAGAGATCCAGGTAGTGGAAAGGTCAGGTAGATTACAAGATGTTTACAATAGACTGTCTTAAATAGAGGAAAGAGTTAACAGAATATAAGGTAACCACAACAGTGGGGCTGGAGTGGGAAGTTTAGTTTGGGTGTTGGGGAAGGCAATACAAGAAAGGGGAGGAGGTGGAAGAACAAGATAGATAGGGGAACACTAGACAGGTTTCATGTCCTAAGTGGGACAGAGGTAAATAGTGATGCATGCTCAAACTTGGAACATAAAGGCTCTGTGATACAGGGATCTGGGCATAGTTTGAAGAGGGGAAATAGTACTAAAATGGTTGACTTATTAGTTTCCCTTGCCTACTATTGTAAAATAGACAATTAAGTGGGATAGAAAAGAATGTTGGGAAACATGATTA